>NW_024068067.1:0-252921 GCF_009389715.1 Phoenix dactylifera | reverse complement strand
TTCTGCAGATGTACTTTTTGTCCTTCCAAGGTCAGTAACGGCTAGTTTTTCAAATCTAACCATTGGGGCTTGACCAAAGGATGTAGGAAGCTATTTAAAGGGTACTATTCATCAGATAGAATAACTTTTGAAAGGAATATCAAAGAGTACACAGAAAACAAAAGTGCCCCTAATCTTCTTCATTCAAGAGCTTCATTCAAGAATCAAAGAAAGAGGTTGAGCAGATTTCAAAGAGTCATCAAGAGCTCCATCCTCCCTTGAAGAGTGAAGCATCCCTTGACAAAGAAGAGAGAAGCCACTTCAAAGCGATAAATATTTTCTAACTCTTCTTTGTAGTTAATATTGTTATATTTGCTCATTTAGGAGTTTTGAATCTTTCTTTTTGTTTGTCAAACTATTTGTAAAGGTTGGTTGGTTAGCCCGCAAAACCAACGGGATAGGTTTTTGGTGAGCCCGGAAAACCAAAGTGTAAAGGTTCGTTGGTGAGCCCGTAAAACCAACAAAGGTTCGTTGGTAAGCCCGTAAAACCAACAAAGGTTTTTGGTGAACCCGGAAAACCAAAGTGTAAAGGTTCGTTGGTGAGTCCGTAAAACCAACAAAGGTTTTTGGATTGTGAGCCCGGAAAATAATCCAACTGTAATCCGCGGGATTATAGTGAATTCCCAAGGGGTCGCTTGGGGAGTGGACGTAGGTGCTAAGGAGAGCACCGAACCACTATATATTGTTGTGTTTGTGTTGTGCATGTGCTTACGTTTATTTTTGCAATATCTTCCATCTTTGTTCTAGTTTAACTCATTCAAATAATTTAAGAAAGCATCCACCGCACTTAATTAAGAAAACTTTTAAAACACCAAAATTTAGAAGAAACCAATTCACCCCCCCCCTCTTGGATTGTCACCTTGGGCAACAAGTGGTATCAGAGCAAGGTGCTCTAATAGTACTCATTGATCTCACAATCAAGAGTTAAAGATCATGACAACCCAAGTGGGATGTTCTATGAGTGAGGGACAATTAATTGATAGACCTCCACTATTTGATGGTATAAACTACACATATTGGAAAGCACGCATGCGCATTTTCATTCAAGCACATGACTACGATTTATGGAGTATCATAATCAATGGGCTACACACAAACACTAATCATGATAAAGAAAGGGCTCAGCAAAATGCAAAAGCCATGAATATTCTATATTGTGCATTGGATGATAGTGAACTTAATAGCATATCTTTATGCATAACTGCTAAGGAAATATGGAATATGCTTGAAGTTAAATATGAATGCACTAACGTTTCTAGTGAATTTGAAACTAGTTCCGAAGAAGAAGAGTATCAAACTGAAACTGAAAATCTATGCTTTGTAGCACATGAAGATGAGGTATGTACTCGAACACAAAGTGATTTCTCATTCAAAAATCAAGTACATACTGAAGCTCAATCTGATTTTATATTTGATGAACTTCATGATGCTTTTTCTGATTTATACTTAGAATACAAGAAGCTTAATTTAAAAAATAAGAAGCTTAGTTTAAAGAATAAAAAGCTAAATCTGAAAATGTCAGAAGAAAGAAATTCTACCGTTGAAATGAAAGACAAATTAAATTTTGAGAATGAACATTTAAGGTTAAATTCAGAAGAATTAATTCAGAAAAATCAGAATTTAATTAAAGAAAATCAAAACTTAAGTAAAAAGGTTAACCAACTGAAATCTTTTATTAACAAATTCACTGTAAGTTCAGAAAGATTAAAAACAATGTTTGAAAGCCAACATGCTGATTTTGATAAATCAAAACTTGACTGGACTTCCTTACTTAACAATAAACCCCTAAATAAAAAGGTAATTAATTCACCAAGCAAACCATCAAATAAGATAACTTGTTTCAAATATGAAAAGAATAGGCATAAAAACTTTACCTATTGTTTCAATACAAGCAAATCAAATGATAAAATTATTACAATTAAACAGATTTGGATTCCAAAAGGAACCATATGCACTAACTCCCAAAGACCCAAGCAAGCTTGGGTACCTAAAATGAAAAACTGAGATTATCTTGCAAATGTGTCAAAGCAGCCCTTGAAGCTCATGTGAAACTCTTAATTGGGTGCCATGGCACGTGACTTATAAATAAATTTTATTTCATCATTTGTGAATGTAATTTAAATTGTCATTTTATGTCTTGATATGCTTAACTTTATAAATTCAGTTAGGCTATTGAATATTTATTAAATGTCTTGTATGTATGACAAATCTTATCTACACGATCCTAGCATGAAATTTTCTAGTGCTTGCATGATGATAAGAAAACAATGAATGAATATGTATAACTTTCTCCTTCAAGTTTTCAAAATCTAAATTTTCTCTCTAGTATAAATGATTGATGCTGATTTCATGCCTTCATGTTAAAACTTCATTGAGCATAATCATTGTATCCATGATTAATATCTTTCTCTAAAATTATCTCAAATTCTACTGATTAATTGTAACATGTCATGCTTAACTTGATCATAAAAATCTTTTAAAGCATGAATATTAATTCTTTTAAACTATCACTCATAAGTCAAAATAAAATCCTAATTGCTCTAAAAGAAGATTGCTCAACTCCCTGAAACATGATTATTAGTGTTGAAAACTAAATCATAATCAAAATTTTTGATAGAAACAACTGTTTAAGATAATTTGATTAAAACTCAACTTGTATATCTTATTGATAATTATCTTAAGCAAATAGAATCTAAGCTAAATTAATTCTGAAAATAAAAAAAAAAATTGATTTGACCTTGATGAATCCTTCTATTGCCTCACATGCTTGTCCTTGAACCATTTTACTTAATGAAGTTATCTCTTTAGTTCAAGTGACTTGTGCTTGCTTATATTTAGGCAATCTCTTGAGTAAAGTGACTCAAATTCAATTATTATCATGTCTCATGTTGAGTCATCTAGTTAAGAAATATGTTGTATGAATGTTTTTGTATCCTAGAGAACCTAATGAATTGCCTTCAAGAAAAGAAAAAGATTTAGCTAATGATACAGGACTTATGAGCAAGAAATTTCAACTTGAAGGACACCTCGATGAAAGATACAATAAACATCCCCTTGCAAACAAAAAAAAGAGAGATTTTCTTCAGCCAAAGATGTAAAGAATTTAAAAGATATTTGGCTTGAAGAATGCTAAATGCATTGGTAATCTAAACCCTTCTCTTGTGAGTTAGTTGAGCAAAATTAATAGTCTGAAATTATATGGTAGCATGATTAAACATTTAATTGCTAATCTTCTTGATATCATGCTTCATTCTCATGCTAATGATAATTGTTTCATGGTATGATTAAATTGAAGTTCACTTTTGCCTGTATAATGCATAACCATGAAATACACAAGTTTATGCCTCAAGTTTCTAATTCAAAATAACTTGTGATAAGCTATGAATCATTGGGCATAATGAAAATGCTGTTTGCATGATATATATTTATATGCAGCATATTAGATTAATTCTTTATTCTGCTCTTTCATGTAACTACTTGAAAATGACAAAAAGAGAGAGAGATAAAGAAAAAGAAAATGAACATTGCTCAGAAGAAGTAAAAGCTAAGTAAATACTCCAATCTTAAGTAAAAGCAGCGCAAGCATAATATATTCAGCATATTTGTGAGACTTGTGTGAACATTCTTTTGGAAGGGATAAAATCCGTAATTAATTATATTTAAATAGGGAGAGTTTGGAGTGAATATCTTGTTGCTAAAGAGAACAGTTTAACATTTCTACATTGCTCATTATAGGGATGGTGCCAATGGGGAGGCTAGTGGTAGTACCCGGCACTATTTGACCTAACTATTCGGTGTAGGGTATATTAGGGACGGCACAAGAGGGAGGCTAGTGGTAGTACCTCGTGTCCCTTCCAACTCCACCGGATAGGGAGCAAATAGAGTATAGAGCATAAGAAGGTAAAAATGAAAGTATATAAGAAGAATCAAGTCAAATTTTTAATCACTTGAAAACACACTTTAAGGATGAAATCAGTACAAGATTATATTTAAATAGGAGGAGTTTATTTGAAAAGAATTGATTTTGATCATTGACATGCTTGCTCTTAATATTTTAATGCATGACTTAACACATAATATATTTTGCATATGGCATGATGTCTTGAATTATGGGTTCTCAATATTTTGTAATGCTCCATGCTTGGACAATTTGATTGAATGTTTGAAATACTACATAAAATTTTTATTTGGTATTATTGAAAAGAAATTTCAGAATTGTCGTTCACAATCATCTTTAAAATCTGAAAGTTGAATAAATTTGTAAAAAGGAGAAGAGAAGGATATCTCTATTTAGGCAAAATGAATTGATTTTGTTTTATCCTTCAACTTGCTTAACTTTGGTATATAATGTTCAAATTCATACCAAAACTCAACATAAATACAAATATTCTGAATATGCTCTTATATGTTTGAAATATGTGTTTTCAATCGTAATGATTTAAGATGAGCTACAATGTGAAGATACATATCTCAAATTACAACTTTGAAAGCCTCCTTGAGAATCTTTATGAAATTCAGAATCTGATTTTGTATAAAAGCTTAAACTCAATATGAATTTCTAGATAAAACTACAACTTAAGAAAAATAGAATAATTCTGATGCCTTGATTGCTTGCCCCGATACGCATCTGAAACATATCATTTCTTATCTTCAAAGTGTACTAATATTGGTCTGAATGATGTGTCTTTCGATGATCTTGATTGCAAACAAATATTTTTAAATATGTGATTTTATTTTGATATTGAAAAGATTTATTGTGCTTCATATATACATTGCTGAAAAACTTTGATTAAGAAATTGAGTTCTATAAATATATATACTTCAATGATCATCTATATGTTTTTTTTTTCCTCTCCTACATTATTAAAGACTTCTATCAAAATATATATGTATATATATATTATTAAAAGAGTGAATGATCTTAAGTTTAGAAATATTTCAGCTCACTCAAATGATTCTTAAAAGAAAGAAAATGTAAATGCTTTTGAAAGAATTTGAGCTTCAAATGAATTATTTTCTGATTAATATTTCAGTACATTTTCTCAAAGATTAAGAGGAAGCATAACTTGTTCTTAAAAGATTAAAAAGAGTGATTGCTATAAATTTTGAATAATTCTAGATCACTCTACATTCTTGATATCATAAAGTTTCAGTTTTATTCACGTTTATCATTAAAATCTGAAATTCAACAAAAGATAAGAATAATTAAAGAAGAATGCATCTTTTAAGGGGAAGCTTTAGATATTCAGTATCTTATCCTAAAGTTACTTTAATTTGATGCATACCTTAAATTTTATGGATTGATTTTGATGAACCTCCTTATATTGCAAGACTTGCTTTAATTATATAATAAGTTTATACCTTGAGATGAGTTCTATAAAGGTTGTCTTATCTCAAACCTTGAGTCTTATGAAAATAAAATATATTTTCGAGATTGACAATTTTATTGAACAAATTCTAAAACTCTCAAATGGAATGATTAATTAAGGGGGAGAAAGAAAATTTCAGAGGGAGAGATCATATAGAACTTAATCATGTAAATTCACAACTAAAGATGAGAGAAAGAATACTAAATGTAAAGTGGTATTAAACTTTGTGCCTCATTGAATATCTTTTGAAAGTTGGATTTTCATCTGTACTTAATTGGTAAATCACTTGTTTTGAAAACTAAGTGAAAAGGATTTCATTTGTCTTAGTATTGGAAATTTACTTTGGAATCTACTAATGAGCTCTTATTGGCTTGCACTTTAGTGTTTCAATCATGAGCCAATTCATTTTAATTGATTTTGATGATATGATCTTTAAAGGAGTAAAAGAAAGTCTTTAAGAGAGCTTTCAAAGAACTTTCAAAGCCCTGAATTTTATGTATCCTACATTGCATAAATTCATATTTTGGTATCTATGCTCCAATACTTTTATATCATGAAAGAACTTTGAAGTCATTAAGAATTAAGGATTCAACATAATCTTATGTTTTTCGAGTATATAAGTTTTGATCTTTATCTGCTCTTATACTATACTCTAAAAATTAATTAGATTGCTCTCATGTTGCTATATACTTAATATATTAAAAAAAAAGGTATTGAAGTTTCATTCGTGCTTTCTTTGAATATTATTCTTGATACTCCTTGAAATAACTTGAAAAAGATTCCATCTACACTTGATTTCAAAACTATCTTTGGAATCTACATTTAGAGATCACTTCTGGCTTATATCCTAAATATCTCGTTCCTAAAGCCAAACACATAGAAATAAGATATGATTTTATTAGGGATCATGTGCAAAATGGAAACATATGTATTGAGCATATATGCACTGAAAAATAATTAGCCGACATATTCACAAAACCCTTGAGTGAAGATAGATTCTGCACGCTAAGAAGAGAATTAGGTATATGTGATCCTTTTTATTGAAGAAATATAAAAGGGAGCAAGTAGTCTCATGATACATTCCTCCAATTTCTAAAAATCCATGAAACATGAGTCAAACTTGTTATCTATAGATTCCTTACTCATGTATCATTGTCCCAGAAAGAATTTATAAGGATTGGAAGCAAGAAAAATTTTTAGAAGCAAAAAGAAAGAGAAAAGAAAAATTCTGCACTTGGGTCAACCCAACCCAGAATAGGGTCGACCCAACGTTGAGTCGACCCAAGAAGTTTCTTGAGTCGACCCAACGTCGGGATCCCACTGTTAAAAGGGGGACCCGTGAGCTATCTAGGGCACTGTTTACCCTTTGTCCTCTTCCGAAAACCTTATTTTTCACTCTCAAATCTTCTCCAATCATCTCTAAACAGTAGATTACTTCAAGATCTTGGAGATATGGGACCCGAGAGAGCCGTAGCCAAGCGATCTGGGAGAGTCTCACGATCTTGTTTAGAGACTAGGATATGTATCTAGTTCTCATATGTATTTGGTGGTTATCATGCATCTTTAAACTTTGATTGAGGAATATTGTATTTGCTTTTGCTTTTGATATACTAAAATGTTCCTATTTTGATCAATGAAGTTTGAAGTTTGGTATTTATTGCATCTTTTCCCATGTACCTATTTGATGATAACAAAAAGGGGGAGAAGTAAAGAAAGAGTAATAGGGGAGAAGTAAAGATATCTTTAGAGTAGATAGAGTAACAAAAAGGGGGAGAAGTAAAGAAAGAGTAATAAGAGGAGAAGTAAAGAAAGAAAGAGAAATAATTTATAAAACAAATAGAAAATCATATAGGAAAGCATATACATCCAAGGGGGAGCAATTTGCAACAATGAAAATGATCAACTCAAAAATTTATATCAAATTTTAGAATTTGGCACACATAATTTCAGAATTTGGCACGCACCTTTCACACCTCGATACATAATCTGAAACTCATGTTTTATCTCAAATTTTTGGAGTTTCATCTTTAATGAATTATAAATGAAAGGGGGAGTAACTCAAAAAGTCAAATTGGCAACATTTAAATGATATAGGGGGAGACTTCACTCTTATATATGAAAAGCTGAAATTCAGCAAGTTAAGCCCTTTTCAAAAACTGATTTTAAGATAAGTATCAATAGGCTCATACTCTTTATTTTGTAATCATCAAAAAGGGGGAGATTGAGAATGATAGTGTTATTTTGATGATTAACAAGCATTTAACAAGAGTATGTTATAAGTTAAATCGATACTTTATTTATAAGTTCATTACTCTCAGATTTGTATAAATTGATATAGATACATTTCATTGCTTATATGAATGAATCTAACCTTGAGATGCAGCAAAGTGTGGATTGAGTCGACCCAAAGGATGATTAGGTCGACCCCGGCACATCAAGAAATCATTTGGCACACTTTTGCAAAAATGGCACAGATGAACAGTGAGTTGGGTCGACCCAAGGAAAGCATGAGTCGACCCAAACATCAAGATCCTCAAACAACTCAGAAAATGGTTCTCTGGATTTACTGAGAGGGTCGACCCAAGAAGAAGTTGAGTCGACCCAAGTAAACCTTGAGTTGACCCAAAGAAAGGTTGAGTCGACCCAAGTGAAGAAAGGCTGAAATTCAAGATTCTGAATTTTCTGAAAGTTGGGTCGACCCAAGAAAAATTTGAGCTGACCCAAGGTTTGAGTCGACCCAAGAAAAGTTTGAGCTGACCCAAGGTTTGAGTCGACCCAAAGAAAGGTTGGGTCGACCCAAGGGAAGGAAGGCTGAATTTCAAGTTTCTGTGTTTTCTGAGAGGGTCGACCCAAGGAATGTTTGAGTCGACCCAAGTGAAAGTTGGGTCGACCCAAGGACAGGTTGAGCCGACCCAAACACGGGCTGAAGCATAACGGCTAGTTCTGCAGATGTACTTTTTGTCCTTCCCAAGGTCAGTAACGGCTAGTTTTTCAAATCTAACCATTGGGGCTTGACCAAAGGATGTAGGAAGCTATTTAAAGGGGCACTATTCATCAGATAGAATAACTTTTGAAAGGAATATCAAAGAGTACACAAGAAAACAAAAGTGCCCTAATCTTCTTCATTCAAGAGCTTCATTCAAGAATCAAAGAAAGAGGTTGAGCAGATTCAAAGAGTCATCAAGAGCTCCATCCTCCCTTGAAGAGTGAAGCATCCTTGACAAAGAAGAGAGAAGCCACTTCAAAGCGATAAATATTTTCTAACTCTTCTTTGTAGTTAATATTGTTACATTTGCTCATTTAGGAGTTTGAATCTTTCTTTTTGTTTGTCAAACTATTTGTAAAGGTTGGTTGGTTAGCCCACAAAACCAATGGGATAGGTTTTTGGTGAGCCCGGAAAACCAAAGTGTAAAGGTTCGTTGGTGAGCCCGTAAAACCAACAAAGGTTCGTTGGTAAGCCCGTAAAACCAACAAAGGTTTTTGGTGAACCCAGAAAACCAAAGTGTAAAGGTTCGTTGGTGAGTCCGTAAAACCAACAAAGGTTTTTGGATTGTGAGCCCGGAAAATAATCCAACTGTAATCCGCGGGATTATAGTGAATTCCCAAGGGGTCGCTTGGGGAGTGGACGTAGGTGCTAAGAAGAGCACCGAACCACTATATATTGTTGTGTTTGTGTTGTGCATGTGCTTACGTTTATTCTTGCAATATCTTCCATCTTTGTTCTAGTTTAACTCATTCAAATAATTTAAGAAAGCATCCACCGCACTTAATTAAGAAAACTTTTAAAGCACCAAAATTTAGAAGAAACCAATTCACCCCCCCTCTTGGATTGTCACCTTGGGCAACAAAAACCAACTGGGTTTGATTGTGAATCCGGGAAAACAATCGGTTGGTTCTAGTCGGTGAGCCTGTAAAAACCGACCGAGTTCGTTGTTATCTCGCAAAACAACAAGTTGGGTTGTGAGCTTGTAAAACAACCGGCTGTAATTTGTAGGATTATAGTGAAATTCCCAAGAGGTCTTGGGGAGTGGATGTAGGTGCTGGGGTGCACCGAACCACTATATGTTTGTTGTGTTTGTAATGCCTCTTGTCATTGTCTAACTTACTCACTTACTTACTTAGATAAATTGCTTGCTTAACTCTTATCCTCGCATCCTTTAGTTGCAAGCATATTCAATCAAGTCACATTCTATACATCAAACTGTTGCTAAGTTTAAATTTTACTGTGCATCTATACAACTTAGCATAATTAATTGAAAAGTTTTAGAAGTAGTCTAAAAGTTTTAAAAGACCCAATTCACCCCCCCTCTTGGGTTGTATCTACTGGGCAACAAGTGGTATCAGAGCAGGTGCTCAAATATTATTTGTAGTCTTAACCGACTAGAGCCAAAGATCATGACAACCCCACATAACGTATTACTTGCTGAGGGACTTTCCACAAACAGACCTCCACTGTTTGATGGATCTAACTATATTCAATGGAAAGCTAGAATGAAAATCTCTACTCAATCACAAAACTATGAGTTATGGAATGTCATAACAAATGGCCTACACACACCCACAAAATTAATTGAAAGTATGTTCGATAAAAATTTGGCTGAACTAAATGCTAAGGCTATGAACCTTCTCTACTGTGCATTTAATAAAAATATTTTCAACCAAATTTGTATATGTTCATCTGCCAAACAAATATGGGATACTCTTGAAGCAACTTATGATATTTCCGAAGAACCCCATGTTAGTTTACTTGAGGATAATTGCAAGACTAACATTGAGCATGCAGGAAACACTCTAAATCAGGAAGAAAGATTCAAAAGCTTCCTAAAGACAAAGAAGAAGAGGAAGCTAGAAGAAAGGAAGAAAGAGATAAAAAGGAAGAAAGCCTTGACCAAGAAAGAGTCAAGCAAGAAATTAAAAGTTAGGAGCAACAATGATGATATTAGCTCCAAGGAACTACAAGGGGTAACTAACTCGTGCTTTATGGCACAAGAAGACAAGGTAAAATCTGAATCTACTCTTACCTCAAATGATTTTCAAGAAGAATTCTCTTATGATGAATTATTAAATGCTTTTCATAATTTGTATGCTGAATGTAGAAAATTAGCTGTGAAGAATAAAAATCTTAAGAAACTAAATCTGAAAATTTCAAAAGAAAGAAATTCTAATGATGAAATACAAGATAAACTAAATTCTGAAAATAAAATTTTAAGGTTAAATTCAGAACAATTAATTCAGAAAAATCAGAATTTAATTAAAGAAAATCAAAACTTAAGTAAAGAAATTAACCAATTGAAGTCTTTTATTAACAAATACTGTAAGTTCAGAAAGATTAAAAATGATGTTTGAAAGCCAACATGCTGATTTTGATAAATCAAAATTTGGCTTAACTCTTTCACTTAGCAATGAATCCCTAAAGAAAAAGGTTATCAATTCACCAAGCAAACCATTAAATAAGATAACTTATTTCAAACATGAAAAGAATGGGCATAACAACTTTACCTATCGTTCTAACATAATTAAATCAAGTAGTAAAGTTATTACAATTAAACAAATTTGGATTCCAAAAGGAACTATATGTCCTAACTCTCAAGGACCCAAGCAAGCTTGGGTACCCAAAATGAAAATATGAGGATTTAGATGAAGGTGTGCCAAGATACCCATGAAACAAATGGAACTTTCATACAAATGGGTGATCTAGACACACATTAAAGAGTGAAACTTAAAATATAATCAAGAAAAGTAATTAAAATAGAAGAAATAAAATCAAAGTTCTTCATCTTTCTATACTTTTCTATATTAAGGGATACTTTGTTAATGATTAAGGGATACTTTGTTAATGATTAATCAACCTCCTTAAATTATCCTTTTGAGTCCTCTATATGCTTGATTGAGAGTTCGTATCCATGGCATTATCCTCTATTGATCATAAACATAATAATGTGTATTTGGTATGCATGTTAACTAAGAAAACAAACAAGAATCAATTTCTAAATCTAAAGATGTTGTTTCCATCACTAAGTTTTCAAAAGCTTACATTGGATTTGTTCTTGGCAAATAAAATTGAAGTATTTTCTGTATTTGCTAAATCCTGTAAAAGTGTTTCAAATGAAAAAGGTTTCCAAACTGTGAAGAGTATCATGGCACAGTGTTGAAAACCAAAATCCTGATAAAGTTTATACAGAAAATAATTATTTCAGCACCAAGGACACCTTAAGTAAAATAGGGTTAATAGAATTCTTGAAGAAATGAAAAAGACAATTGTATATGATAGTCATCTACTTAAAAGCTATCATCACTGCTTGTCATACATATGATTTCTATTAGATCTATTTTTGATGAAAACTCCTTTTGATCTTCTGAAAAATTGAAAATGATCTATTGCATATCTTTCATATTTTTCAGTAGCTTATATTATGCTTGATATGGTCTTTTGAAAATAATGCCAAATCTGATAAAGATATTTCTATCCTTGGATATCATTCATCAAGCAATGCATATAGAACATTCAATGAAAAGATTCGAGTTGTAGAAATATCAATTCATTTTATTCTTTATGAGACTAATGATTTATTATCAAGAAACTGAAATTTAATTATATATGTATATGGTTAATCTCTTACATATAACAATCTGAAAACTTGTTAATCACTAGAACCAAATTGAGTTTTTCAGAAATGCACTTAATGAAGAGAAATTGATCTTGATGAAATTCTTGCATAATTAGAAGTAAAGATCACTATTATCATTTGCTTGCTTCATGAGCTTTATATTCTGTCAAATGAATGTGTAGAAAACACTCATTACAAATATGATAAAGCAATATGTGATTTGGAACAAGCACCAAAAACATGATATAAAAGCTTGAGTAACTTTTTGATAGAAAGTAATAATGATAAATCTATGCATCAAAAAGAAGAATTTGTGATATCACTCTTGGTTCTACAAACGAGGATTTATATGAAGATTTTACTAAGCTCATGCAAGGTGAGTTTGAAATATGTATGATGAATGAATTAACATTTTCTCTCAAACTCCAAATTAAGAGAAACAAGAAAGAGGATCTTCATTGACCAAAGTTAATCCACAAGAAAACTCTTATAGAAGATTGGCATGAAGAAGGTATTCTATGACCTCATCTTGTAGAATTTGAAAAGGATGAGCAAGGTAGATCTAGTGTTTTTAAAGCTGTATTGAAGCATGATAGAATAATTATTTTATCATATAGCTAGTAGACCAAATTGTATGCTCATTATGTGCAAGATTTCAATCTAACTCTAATGAATCATAATTTATTGATAACAAATAAATCATAATCTAAATTTTGATAGAAACAACTGTTTAAGATAATTTGATAAAACTTAGCTAGCATGTCTTATTGATATTATCTTAAGCAAATAAAATCTAAACTAAATTAATTTTGAAAATAAGAAATTGATTTGACCTTGATAAATCTTTCTATTGCCTCACATACTTGTCCTTGAACCATCTTGGTTAATGAAACTATCTCTTTAGTTCAAGTGATATGTGCTTGCTTATATTTAGGCAATCTCTTGAGTAAAGTGACTCAACATTCAACTAGTGTCATATCTTATATTGAGTCATCTAGTTAAAAATATGGTGGATGAATGTTTTGTATCTTGAAGAAACTAATGACTTTCTTTCAAGAAAGAAAAGGTGTTTGCAGGATCCTTGAGCAAGAAAATGAGAGATTTCAACTTGAAGGACACCTCCATAAAAGGTACAATAAACATTCACATGCAAACAAGAGAGAGGACTTTCTTCGGCCAAAAGGTTACACATAAGAAATCTAGTAGGTATTTGACTTGAAGAATGCAGAATGATTAGGTAATTTTAGATACCTCTCTCATAAATTAGCTGAGCAAAGTCATTAACTTAAATCTTTCTATGGCATGATTAAAGTCTTTAATTATTAATTTCTTGATATTATGTCTATATATGTAATGATTGACTTATGCTTTTAGAAATTGTTTCATGGTTTGCCCAAACTAAAATATATCTTTGCCTATGTCATAACCATGAACTACACAAGTTTATGCTTAAAATTTTGATTTAAAATGACTTGTGAGAAGCTATGAATTCTTGAGCATAATGAAAATGTTGTTTGCATGATATACCTCTATATGATACATTTGATTATTTCTTTATTCTGCTCTTTCAAGTAAATTACTTGAGAATAACAAAGAGAAAGAGAGATAAAGAAAAGATAATGGATATTATTCAAGAGAAGTAAAATCTAAGTAAAGGCAAATACTCCAATCTTAAGAAAAAGCAAAACAAGCATAATATATTCAGCACTTGTGTGAGCATTCTTTTGGAAGGATAAAATCCGTAATGAATTACACTTAAATAGAGGGAGAGTTTAAAGTGAACATTTTAACCTTTCTATATTGCTCATCATAGGAATGGTGCCAATGGGAAGGCTAGTGGTAGTACCCGGCACTATTTGACCCAACTATTCAGTGTAGGGTATATTAGGGACGGCACAAGAGGGAGGCTAGTGGTAGTACCTCGTGCCCCTTCCAACTCCACCGGATAGGGAGCAAATAGAGTATAGAGCATAAGAAAGTAAAAATAAATGACAAAGTAAATGAAAGTATCTAAGAAGAATCAAGTTAAGCTTTAATCACTTGGAAACACACCTTAAGGATGAAATCAGTGCAAGATTATATTTAAATAGGGGGAGTTTATTTGAAAAGAATTGATTTTGATCATTGACATGCTTGTTATTTTAATGCATGACTTAACACATAATATATTTTGCATGTGGCATGATGTCTTGAATTATGGGTTCTCAATATTTTGTAATGCTCCATGCTTGGACAATTTGATTGAATGTTTGAAATACTACATAAAATTTTTTTTTGTTTGGTTTATTGAAAAGAAATTTCAGATTTGTCGTTCACAATCATCGTTAAAATCTGAAAGTTGAATAAATTTGTAAAAAGGAGAAGAGAAGTATATTTCTATTTAGGCAAAATGAATTGATTTTGTTTTATCTTTCAACTTGCCTAATTTTGGTATATAATGTTCTAATTCATACCAAAACTCAACATAAATACAAATATTCTGAATATGCTCTTATATGTTTGAAATATGTGTTTTCAATCGTAATGATTTAAGATGAGCTACAATGTGGAAGATACATATCTCAAATTATGATTTTGAAAGCCTCTATTGAAAATCTTTATGAAATTCAGAATCTGATTTTGTATAAAAGCTTAAACTCAATATGATTTCTAGATAAAAACTACAGTTTAAGAAAAATAGAATAATTCTGATGCCTTGGTTGATTGCTCCGATACGCATCCGAAACATATTATTTCTTATCTTCAAAGTATACTAATATTGGTCCAAATGATGTGTCTTTCGATGATCTTGATTGCAAACAAAAATTTCTAAATATATGATTTTATTTTGATATTAAAAAAAAATATTGTGTTTCATGTATACATTGCTGAAAAACTATGATTAAGAAATTGAGTTCTATAAATATATATACCTCAATGATCATCTTTATGTTTTTCTCTCCTACATTCTTAAAGACTTCCATCAGAATATATATAGAGTGAATGATCTTAAAGCTAGAAATATTTCAGCTCACTCAAATGATTCTAAAAGAAAGAAAAGGTAAATGCTTTTGAAAGAAACTGAGCTTCAAATGAATCATTTTCTGATTAATATTTCTATACATTTTCTCCAAGATTAAGAGAAAGCATAACTTGTTCTTGAAGGATTAGAAAGAGTAATTGCTACAAATTTTGAATAATACTAGATTACTCTACATTCTCGATATCATAGAATTTCAGTTTTATTCACGTTTATCACTAAAATTTGAAATTCAACAATAGAAAAGAATGATTAAAGAAGAATGCATCTTTTGAGGGGGAGCTTTAGATATTCAGTATCTCATACCTTAATTTTTATGGATTGATTTTGATGAACCTCCCTATATTGCAAGACTTACTTTAATTATATAATAAGTTTATACCTTGAGATGAGTTCTATAAAGGTTGTTTTATCTCAAAATTTGAGCTTTATGGAAATAGAATATATTGAACATATATTTTCGAGTTTGACAATTTTATTGGACACTATCTTCAAATTTTAAACTCTTAAATGGAATGAATAATTAAGGGGGAGAAAGAAAATTTTAGAGGGAAAGATCATATGAAACTTAATCGCATAAATCTATAACTAAAGGAGAGAGTAAGCATAATGAAAAGTGATCCTAATGCACTCCAATATGTATCATCTGAAATTTAAATCTGAAAATCTTTATGATACACCTTGAGGCTTGTTATTTGGTCAATATATCTTATGCATAAATCATGAACCAAATTGCAATTCAAACAGCTGATCTTAAGAGCCTCTAACTTAATAAAAAAAAGGGAGAGAATAATGTATTGAATGTTCTTGAGTATCTCTTAGAAAACCTATTTTTGGAATTTACTAATGAGTTAATATTGGCTTGTTCTTTAGAACTTCAATTTTTATGCCAATTCATTATTATATGTACCAAAATATGCTTCTTTTTTAAAGGATTAAAGTTTTTATAAGAACCTTCAGAGCTTTGAATTTTATGTATGCTAAGTTGCATGAATTCATGTTTTTTTGGCATTTATGCCACAATATTTTTACACCATAAATGAACAAGCTTTCATACTTATTATTGAAGAGAGGTTAGATTTCCATTCGTGCTTTCCTTGAATATCATTCATGGTACTTCTTGAATCAACTTGAGAAAGATTCCACCTACACTTAATTTGAAAACTATCTTTGGAATCACATTCGATATGTTCTGCTCTGAAATTGGCTCTGATCTATGCCCATTAATCTTATTCTAATATTATTGCCTTGAGTTATATGATTCATATTCTTACAATAATTTGACATGCAAATCAGAGTACAATAAGAAATATTTGAGTATTCTTATCTTTGTGCTTAATGTTTCACTATCTTTTTGATGTTGTCAAAAAGGGAGAGAAATATCTAAGTATATGCTCATAATGCTTTATGTGTTGATTATGTTAAGTTAATTAAATCTAAAGCATTATCATGAAGTATATGTTAAAGATATATATTTTCCACTTCAAACAACTTAGCTATGCATTACTTCTAGAACACAATATATTTTATATTGCATATACTCCAAGTTTTGTCATCATCAAAAAGGGGGAGACTGATGACCCAAAGATCGATTTCAAAATTGATTTTGATGATCACAAAACCTTGAAGTATAAATACTAATGTTTGTGTTGCAAGGAGAAAGATATTTATTTTGCAAGGAATATAGCAAGTTGGAAGAACACAAGAAGGCCTCCAAAGCTCTCAAGAAAAGTTGGAAGAAAGCTACAATTTATTGGCCCAAGTTTCAAGTTCAAAGGATTCAAGTTGGAGGAGCAAATTCAAAGAAAAATTCAAAAGAATAGTCCTCGAGTCGACTCCTGAAGAATTCGAGTCGACTCTGATGCTTGCCGAGTCGACTCCAAAGTAGAACCAGTCGACTCCAGGGAGTAACAGACGAAAAGACAGAGAAGCTATTTTGGACCCTGAGAGCCGAGTCGACTCCTGAAGAACTCGAGTCGACTCCGATGGCTGGCAAGTCAACTCCTAAGAAAAACAAGGCAAAAGTCAGAGAGCAAATTTCGGACACTGTGAGCCGAGTCGACTCCCGCTAAGTCCGAGTCGACTCCAAGACAGCGCAACCCCAAAGACAGAAGATGGTATTTTCGTCTCTGAGAGGCGAGTCGACTCCAAGACAGTTCGAGTCGACTCCAAGGCAGCGCAACCCCAAAATACAAAGGATCAGTTTTCGGGCTCTGAGAGCCGAGTCGACTCCAAGAGAATCCGAGTCGACTCGAGGAAGAAAATCAGAAAATATGTCCTCTGGATTCCTGAGAATGAGCCGACCCCCAAGTGCCCGAGTCGTCTCCAGCTATTGGCGAGTCGACTCCAGTTTGGTCCGAGTCGACTCTAGGACAAGGCATGCACATTAATTCAAATTTGGAACAGTGGCCGAGTCGTCTCCAGAAAAGCACGAGTCGACTCCTGCAACAGGCGAGTCGACTCCAGATCGCGCGAGTCGACTCCGATCCCAACGAAAACTTTGTCAGGAGTTGCAGACTGTGCACAACGGCTCTATTTTTGTCTCTAATGGCTAGATTTTTATTTCCACTCCCTCTAAAGCTATAAAATCAAGAGGAGAGCTAGGGAAGAGGGTATGGAAGTGGGAGAGAACATTTAGAGAAGAGATCTCGAAGAGATTACAAGGAAAATCCTCCATAAGCACAAAAGGGCCATCCAAAGCAAAATAGAGAGAAGAAGAACATCCAAGTGAATCCCAAAGCTTCCTCTCCATCCGTGTACTGCCTCGGTGATCCTCTACTTCGTGCCAAATCAGAAGAGGGTCAAGTAAAGAAGAAGCTGAGCTCCTTCATCTTCAAAACTCGTTTGAGGGCTTCTCTTTACTCTATTTGTTTATATTGTTACATTTGCTTGTTTAAGAAGCTTTGATTTGTTTTAACCTTTGTTTTAATATCTTGTAACTTGATTCAATCAAGGGATTGAATCAAGGGGTTAAGGTTTGTTGGTGAGCCAAAGGTGATGAGAGCACAAAAGTGCAATCGTCAGACTATTTTAATTAGTATTTTAGCTAATGATTAATAATAAAATTAACTAATTAATGTGGTATTTGTGTTTGAGTGCAGTAATCCAAGAAACCAATTAACATTAGGATTGAGTCCAATGCCCGGCAGCCCGAGCTCATGTCATCTTCCAGGGCCTGCCGAACTTCATCCCGCGATACAACACAACATCGCGAGCATCTCCGTGTCCGCATCCAATGATCCAGATCAGATCCCTCCCAGCAAGATAGATTTCCTTGCATCCGTGCCAGGCCATCTACATCTTCAGCGTCCCCACCTCCCGGAATCCCTTGATGCAAGCCGTTCCCACCGTCCGCTCCCAGCATCTTTCCTCTTCCGCTTCCAATCCCGACGATCCCGCACCGTGTCTTCATCGCATCTCCTTCCGTTTGTGATCAAGGAACCGCAGCCGCGTCCAAGCTTCAGCCAGCATCCGCAGATTCAAAACGCTCCCAGCCATGAGGTGTCTTCCGTGATCTTCCCATCGTGCCAGCCGCGTGCCAGCCCGCCTCCTCACAGCTGCCATTCCGGATTTCACGTGAGTGAAGATCCCCAGCTCTCCGGCATCCGTGAAAGAAGCCCCATCATCCTTCCTCTTCCGCGTGCAATTCCGGGCGATTCACCTCCCAGCAAGGAAGATCCCAGCGCCTCCCTTCCGCATCAGCAGCACCCGAAGAAGGAAGCCAAGTCCCCACCTTGTTGCCCAGTGGATACAACCCAAGAGGGGGGGTGAATTGGGTCTTTTAAAACTTTTAGGCTACTTCTAACACTTTTCAATTAATTATGCTAAGTTGTATAGATGCACAGTGGAATTTAAACTTAGCAACAGTTTGATTTATTGAGTGAGACTTGATTAAGTAAATTGAATATGCTTGCAACTAAAGGATGCGCGGATAAGAGTTAAGCAAGCAATTTATCTAAGTAAGTAAGTGAGCAAGTTAGACAATGACAAAAAGCATCACAAACACAACAAACATATAGTGGTTCAGTGCACCCCAGCACCTACATCCACTCTCCAAGACCTCTTGGGAATTTCACTATAATCCTCCAGATTACAGTCCGGTAGTTTTGCGAGTGCACTACCCAACTCGTTGTTTTACACTGGGCTAACAACGAACCCTACAATTCGGTAGTTTTTCGAGTGAACTACCCAACTCGTTGTTTTACCCCGGGCTAACAACGAACCCTACAATCCCCCAATTTTAACTTAGGCTTGGGACGCCTATCCCTTGTTGCAAGTCCCTTGACTGAAACAAGCTCAATATTCAAACGTTTTACAAAAGATTTGAAAGCTCTTAAGAAGCAAATATAACAATGAGAAACAATAAAATCGGAAGAACCCTTTTTGCCGTTGGAAGCGTGATGATGGTGGTTCTTCTGATGTGGATCACGTTGACTTGAATGCGAGCTTTGATTGCCAAGTGGGAGTGAGTAGATGAGCTCGAAATCAGATGGGAAAGCTTGAATGCACTTGATTTCTCCTCTTGAAAGCTCTAACTCCCTTGAACCTCTTTTTCTTTCTTCTCTCTTAAATGATCTTGTGTTGGGTTGGTAAGAAGTTGTTGAGAAGCATTTAAGAGGTCCCTTTTATAGCCCAAAAAGCAAATATAGCCGTTAGACACAAAGATATGACCGTTTGAAATTCAAATCTACCTGAAAAAGTTGTCAGTCGCGTCCCAGGCGCTCCGGGGACGTCTCTGCGCTTTACGGGGACGTCTCCGCTTGTTTGCGCTTTTTGCATGGGGACGACTCCGCTGCTTCGGGGACGACTCCGCGCTCCGGGGACGTCTCTGCACTTTACGGGGACGTCTCCGCTTGTTTGCGCTTTTTGCATGGGGACGACTCCGCTGCTTCGGGGACGACTCCGCCGTTATATCTCCGAAAAACAAGTCTTCTGGAATTCTCTGAGAGAGTCGACTCCGCTTTTTCAGGGGACGTCTCCGGACGTGCCAGTTCTTCTTGTTTGTGCCAGAGACGTCTCTGAGACAACCCGGAGACGTCTCGGCTGTCCCTGATCTGTTTTCTTCAGCTCAAAAATTCTTCAATAAATTCTTGAAAAATATGGGAACTTGCCTAGACATTTCTTAACAATACTCTTAATTAACCAACTAAAATCCTCAAATAACTTGTTAAGATAAAGGAAATTATGCTCTAGTGTTTTGTATTCATCAAAATCCATTAGAGGGTCAACAATCTCCCCCTTTTTGATGATGACAAAACTTGGAGTATGTGCAATATAAAATATATTGTGTTCTAGGACTAATGCATAGCTAAGTTGCATGAATTAGAAAACATATATATTTAAAACATACTTCATGATAATGCTTTCGATTTAACCAGCTTAACACAATCAACATATTTCAATTAACACAATCAACATATTTCAATTTAAGCTGATTTGTATTCAATTCAAAACATACAGCATTATGAGCATATACTTAGATATTTCTCCCTCTTTTTGACAACATCAAAAAGGTTGCAAGATAATGAAACATTAAGCACAAAGATAAGAATACTCAAATATTTCTTTTTCTTTTTGTACTCTGATTTGCATGTCAAAATATTGCAAGAATATGAATCATATAACTCAAGGCAATAATATTAGAAAAAGATTAATGAGCATAGATCAGAGCCAATTATAATGAGAACACATCGAATGTGGTTCCAAAGATAGTTTTCAAATCAAGTGTAGGTGGAATCTTTCTCAAGTTAATTCAAGAAGTACCAAGAATGATATTCAAGGAAAGCACGAATGGAAATTTAACTTTTCTTCAATAATAAGTATGAAAGCTTGTTCATTTAAGATCTTTTGCCCAATATATTAAGTATTTTAGCAACATGAGAGCAATTGAACTAATTTTCAGAATATAAGAACAAAAATATTGTGGCATACATATCAAAATATGAATTCATGAAATTTATGATATATCTTAGAGCATTCATAAAATGCAAGGCTTTGAAAGTTCTTTTAGAGTTCTTTTAAAGACTTTCTTTTATTCCTTAAAAAATAATCACAATTTGATATATAAGAATATGAATTGGCACTAAATTGAAGTTCTAAAGAGCAAGCCAATTAGGACTCATTAGTGAATTCCAAAATAGATTTTCTGAGAGACACTCAAGAAAATTCAACACATTATTCTTCCCCTATTTCATTGAACTAGAGGCTCTTAAGATCAACTGTTTGAATTGTAATTTGGTTCATGATTGATGCATAAGATATACTAACCAAATAACAAGCCTCAAGGTGTATCATAAAGATTTTCAGATTTAAATTTCAAATGATACATATTGGAGAGTATTAGGATCACTTCTCATTTAGTATTCTTTCTCTCTCCTTTAGTTATAGATTTATGCGATTAAGTTCCATAAGATCTCTCCTTCTGAAATTTTCTTTCTCCCCCTCAATTGATCATTCCATTTAAGAGTTTAGAATTTGAAGATAATGTTCAATAAAATTGTCAATCTCAAAAATATATTTTCTATAAGTTTCAGCTTATTTTCATAAGACTCAAGGTTTGAGATAAGACAACCTTTATAGAACTCATCTCAAGGTATAAACTTATTATATAATTAAAGCAAGTCTTGCAATATAAGGAGGTTCATCAAAATCAATCCATAAAAATCAAGGTATGCTTCAAATTAAAGTAACTTTAGGATAGGATACTGAATATCTAAAGCTCCCCCTCAAAAGATGCATTCTTCTTTAATCATTCTTTTCTATTGTTGAATTTCAGATTTTAATGATAAACGTGAATAAAACTGAAATTCTATGATATCGAGAATGTAGAGTAATCTAGCATTATTCAAAATTTGTAGCAATTACTCTTTCTAATCCTTCAAGAACAAGTTATGCTTTCTCTTAATCTTAGAGAAAATGTATAGAAATATTAATCAGAAAATGATTCATTTGAAGCTCAGTTTCTTTCAAAAGC
This sequence comes from Phoenix dactylifera, assembly GCF_009389715.1. Taxonomy (NCBI): domain Eukaryota; kingdom Viridiplantae; phylum Streptophyta; class Magnoliopsida; order Arecales; family Arecaceae; genus Phoenix; species Phoenix dactylifera. The sequence continues at coordinate 230,913 of NW_024068067.1, read as the reverse complement.
ATTTATATTTTCTTTCTTTTAAGAATCATTTGAGTGAGCTGAAATATTTCTAGCTTTAAGATCATTCACTCTATATATAAATTCTGATGGAAGTCTTTAAGAATGTAGGAGAGAAAAACATATAGATGATTGTTACGGGGGAACTAAGCCGCCATGCTCCACGTGACCGGCACGCGCGCCCATGAAGACTACGGCTGTCCTTTGATCCAGCAATCCGACCCCGAGTCGGATATCTTCGGCTTCGCGGCCCGACCTCGAGTCGGCTGCCCTTCGATCCAGCAGTCCGACCCCGAGTCGGACATCTTCGGCTTCGTGGCCCGACCCCGAGTCGGCTGCCCCTTAATCTAGCAATCCGACCCCAAGTCGGATATCCTCAGCACCGCAGCCCGACCCCGGGTCGGCTGCCCCCTGATCCAGCACTCCGACCCCGAGTCGGAGATCTCTTGATAACGACAGGCTGCTTCCCAGAGGCACGCCGAGGCCTCCTGCTCCACTACTCCCTGCAACGGCTGTATCCGATGCTGTTCCACGATCTCCTGTATCAGCCGTACAAAGCGGAACTCCACTACGCCCTGTCATGGCCGTACCCAGCGCTGCTCCACGACGCCCTGTAACGGCCATGTCAGTGGCCACTCCGCCGCGCCCACGATGACAAACCCCCCTCAGAGACCCTCCAGCCAGGTATATATGCGGCTGGGGGGAGAAGGGGGGGTAAGCAATATCTTCCAAAGCACTCTCTTGCTTGCGATTATTATCTCTCCTTCTCCTCCAATCTCCTCTGACTTGATCGTCGGAGGGCCCCCACTACCCCAGTGGTGGTGCGAGGCTTGCTCGCAGGTTTCCCGGTGGAAGGTGGAGCGTAACCAACACCAACCAAGACAACTCAGACGGAACCCCGTTCACACCGCTGTGTCAATCGTTCTCGGTTTGGACCACCAGCAACAGTTGGCGCTAGAAGGAGGGCCTGATCTCAGAGCGATCGTAATGGCACGGCGAGGTGGTCGTGGAGCTTCCAATGCCTCCGGTCGCGGGGCCTCTCGCGCCTCCGGCCGGGAGGCCGCTGCGTCTCCAACACATTCTCAGCAACACTCCACCATTCCACCCCCCATTCAGATGGTCGAAGCCGCTCAGTTCGACCAGTTAGCCCAGCAGGTTCGCACCCTCGCGGAGGTAGTGCAGAACCTGCAGGGTGTGATGTCTCGAGCGCCACAGCGGGCCCAGGAGCCGCTGCCCCCCGAGCGCTCACCTGTCTTCCTCAACCCGCGCTCCTTCCTCTCTCATGGGGAGGAGCGCCGGCGCGAGGAAGGTTCTCGAGCACGGTCCATTCTGCCAGGACCTTCTCATCGAAGCTGCGCGGGGTACGAGAGGCGGACCCGGGCGCGTTCTCCGACCCCCCAGTCCTCGAGGGGCCCGCACTCCAGTCGGTCCCCCTCGCGCCGCTCCTTGTCTCCCACCCACCGGTCGCGCTCCCTGGACCGGCGGGTGAACGATCTCCACAGACAACTCCAGGTCCTGAAGGGCCACTCCAAAGATCTCTTCGCCGACTTGGAGATCTCCTCCCAACCGGCGCTTGCCTCGAGGATCCTGCGGACCCCAAATCCGCCGGGATTCAAAATGCCGACGATCGAGCCCTATGACGGGGCGGCGGACCCGCGGGATCACGTGGAGAGTTTCAGGACTCTTATGCTCCTCCATGGAGCATCAGATCCCCTCCTCTGCAAGGCCTTCCCGGCGACCCTCCGTGGCCCAGCCAGGGCGTGGTTCGCCGGCCTGGAGGCTGACTCTATCCAGTCCTTTGACCAGTTCACTCGCCTCTTCATCAGCCATTTCGCCGTCAGTAGCCGGCGGCGATTGGTTTCCGACTCCCTCTTTGATGTCCGGCAAAACGAGGGAGAAAGCCTGCGGGATTACCTTACCCACTTCAACAAGGCTACATTGGAGGTCCGGAACCTGAGCCAGGAGGTGGCTCTCTCAGCCCTGAAGCGTGGCTTCCGGAAGGGCAGACTCACCTTCTCCCTGGACAAACGCCTGCCGCGGAGCTTCCCGGAGCTGTTGTCTCGGGCGAACCAGTATGCAGACGCCGAGGAGGCAGCCGCCCACCGGAACAAGGAGGCCGCCGAGGCCCCTCTAAAGCTCGGGAAGAAAAGGCGAAAAGAGGCACCCCAGAGGAGGAGCCCGACGCCTCAACATCGGCGCAGAAGCCCATCACCGGCGAGGAACCACGGCGCCCCACGCCCTCATTCTCCGCACCGACGCTTCAACCGGTACACCCCACTCCTGGCCCCCCGGGCCCAGATCCTTATGGAGGTCAAGGGGCGGGAGAACCTCCCGGTCCCGAGGCAGATGAAGAAAATCCCTGGAAGGAGGCCCTCTCGAGCGTACTGTGAGTACCACCGAGACCACGGCCACGACACCGAAGACTGCTTCCAGCTTCGGGACGAGATCGAGGCTCTCATCCGCCGAGGGCGTCTCGGTCGATATGTAAACGACCGACGTCCCCCCGCAGACCCGCGCCCGGCCGACCCGGCCCCTCAGGAGCCTCGGGAGCAGAATCGACCCGTCGCGGGCGTGATCCACACCATCACCGGGGGCTGCTCTCGGCCTGTGAGGAATGCAGGGGGCTCGGTGGAAGCATCAGGGGTGGCCGTCGCGAAGAGGCAGCGGGTCGGAAATATAATCACTTTTTGTGATGAGGATGTAAAGGGGGTTCAGACCCCCCATGATGATGCCATGGTGATCTCCCTCACTATGGCGAACTATGATGTAAGGCGTGTTCTTGTAGATAGTGGAAGCTCAGCTGATATTTTGTTTTACGAGGCCTTCCAAAAGATGAGCTTGTCCCGACAAGTGTTGCACAAAACATCCACCCCGCTCATAGGATTCACTGGAGACGCTATCTCGGCCGAAGGTGTCGTTGAGCTGCCTGTGACTGCGGGCGTTGCACCCGCAGAAGCCACGGTGCGGCTCGGGTTCTTGGTCGTCCGTGTTCCCTCGGCCTACAACGCTATCCTCGGACGACCCGGACTGAACGCCCTTCGCGCGGTAGTCTCTACATACCATTTGCTAATGCGGTTCCCCACGGCGGCCGGGATTGGAGAGGTCCGAGGTGACCAACCGACCGCACGGCAATGTTTCCTAGCAACTCTCAAAGGGAAGAAGCCCGTGGAGGCCCTAAGCGTCGAGTCCCTTGACGCCAGAGACGAGGTGGCTTTGCGGCACGGGGAGCCGGCCGAGGGTGTGATCGAAGTTCCCCTTGAGGAGGGTAGCCCGGACCGTACGGTCCGGGTCGGTGCCAACCTCGACTCGGAAGCTCGGCTCAGGTTAGTGGAATTCCTCCGAGCCAATGCTGATGTATTTGCCTGGTCGGCGGCCGATGTACCTGGGATCGACCCGGAGGTCATTTCTCACGCCCTCAACGTCGACCCAACCCACCGACCAGTAAAGCAGAAGAAGAGACACTGTGCCCCGGATCGGATCCGAGTGGTCGACCAGAAGGTAGACAAGCTCTTGGAGGCAGGATTCATAAGGGAGGTCAGCTACCCCGAATGGCTGGCAAATGTCGTACTTGTCCGGAAGGCGAGCGGGAAGTGGAGGATGTGCGTCGACTACACCGACCTGAACAAGGCGTGCCCCAAGGATAGCTTTCCGCTTCCACGGATAGACCAACTGGTCGACGCGACTTCCGGATATCAGCTGCTGTCTTTCATGGACGCCTTCTCCGGCTACAACCAAATAATGATGGCTCCACAGGACGAGTAGAAAACTGCCTTTATAACAGACCGGGGGCTGTACTGTTACAAGGTAATGCCCTTTGGTCTGAAGAATGCTGGCGCCACTTACCAGCGCCTCGTCAACAAAATCTTCAAAGGGCAAATCGGCCGGAACATGGAGGTGTACGTGGACGATATGCTGGTGAAGAGCCGCCATGCCGACCAGCACATCGCGGATCTGGAGGAGACTTTTGCCACCCTGCGGAAGTTTCGCATGAAGCTGAACCCAGCGAAGTGCGCCTTTGGCGCTTCGGCCGGGAGGTTCCTCGGTTTCATTGTCAACCAGCGGGGGATCGAAGCCAACCCTGACAAAATCAAGGCCATCCAAGATATGTCCCCTCCGACCAAAGTGAAGGAGGTTCAGGAGCTCGCTGGAAGGGTCGCCGCGCTCGGACGATTTGTGGCAAAATCGGCCGAACGCTGCCAACCGTTCTTCAAGGTGTTGAAGCGCCCGAAAGACTTCCTTTGGACGGCCGAATGTCAAGTGGCATTCGACCAACTCAAGGAGTACTTGGCGTCTCCTCCCCTGCTGTCCAAGCCGCAAGAGGGGGAGATGCTCTACCTCTATCTGGCGGTCTCCCCAACCGCAGTCAGCGCAGTACTGGTTCGGGAAGAGGCAAAGCTCCAGAAGCCTGTGTACTACATCAGCCGGGTCCTACGGGATGCCGAGACGCGGTATACGAAGGCGGAAAAGATCGCCTTCGCGCTGCTCACCGCGGCCAGGAGGCTTCGCCCCTATTTCCAGGCTCATCCCGTCACCCTCTTGACCGATCAACCACTGCGGCAGATCCTCAGCAATCCTGAGAATGCGGGACGGCTGGTGAAGTGGGCAGTAGAACTTGGTGAGTTCGACATCCGCTACCAGCCCCGACCCGCCATCAAGGCCCAGGTGCTCGCGGACTTCCTCGCTGAGTGCACTGTGCAGGAGGCGGAACCTAGGCCGCCGGAAACACCCAGCCTCGACCTCCCAATCTGGACGCTTCACATTGATGGGTCGTCGAACCCCGAAGGTGGAGGGGCCGGGCTGGTCCTTACCAGTCCCGATGGAGTGATAGCCGAGTATGCCTTGAGGTTCGGATTTCCAGTGACCAACAACGAGGCGGAATACGAGGCCCTAGTCACAGGACTCAAACTCACCAAGGAGCTCGGCATCCGGCGTTTGAAGGTCTTCACCGACTCCCAGCTGGTGGTCGGGCAGGTCCGAGGGGAGTTCGAGGCTTGGAGCCCGACCATGCAGAGCTATGTCTGGAAGGTGCAAGCACTCATTCCCGACCTCGGCAGTGTTGACATTCAGCAGGTCCCAAGAAGCGAAAATGCCAGGGCCGGCAGGCTGTCCCGCTTGGGGGGCGCAGACGCGCACAACTTGTCGAGGGCGATCTACCTAGAGACCCTGGATGCCCCGAGCATCGGCGAGGCCGGAGCGGTGATGGCGATTGATCCGGAGCCATCTTGGATGGACCCGCTCGTCGCCTACCTCGCCGAAGGAATCCTCCCAGAGGACGAAGATCAAGCTCGGCGACTCGTCATGAAGTTCGCCCACTACGTACTCTATGAAGGGAGGCTGTATCGGACCTCGTTCACCGCCCCCCTCTTAAGGTGCCTCCGCCCCTCGGAAGCGGCCTACGCCCTCAGCGAAGTCCACGAAGGCATCTGCGGATCGCACCTGGGGGCTAGGTCCTTGGCGCATAAGATCATGAGGCAAGGCTATTATTGGCCTAACTTGTTGGAGGACTCAAAGGATCATGTGCGGAAATGTGACGCCTGCCAGCGCCACGCCAACGTCCAGAGAGTCCCTTCTGTCCCCTTGGCGCCAATCACTGCACCCTGGCCCTTCGCCCAGTGGGGAATGGATATCCTCGGACCATTCCCCGTCGCTTCAGCTCCGCGGAAATTTTTGATTGTTGCAATCGACTACTTCACCAAGTGGGTGGAGGCAGAGCCGCTGGCCACTATCACGGAGGTGCAAGTCCGGAAGTTCGTGAAGAAGAACATCATTGTCCGGTTTGGGGTACCTCGGGTCCTCATCTCGGATAATGGGCGACAGTTCGACAACAAGCATTTCCGTGACTTCTGCGAGGAGTTCGGGATCGAGCATCGGTTCACATCTGTGTCGCATCCCCAAACCAACGGCGAGGCCGAGGTCACGAATCGGACAATCCTCCAAGGAATCAAAGCGCGAATCGGTCGGACGGGGCAAGCTTGGGTCGAAGAACTCGAGAATGTCCTTTGGGCGTATCGGACCACGCATCGGACCCCTACCGGGGAGACGCCTTTCAGCCTAACCTATGGCACGGAAGCCGTTGTCCCCGTGGAGCTCGGACTCCCCTCACCTCGGGTGGCCGCGCACCGACCCGAGGCCAATTCGGAACAACTCCGAGGGAACCTGGATCTCTTGGAAGAAGCGAGGGAAATGGCGCAGGTTCGGATGGCGATGTATCAGCGGAGGGTGGCCCGATATTACAACTCCAAGGTCCGACCGAAGCTTTTCAGAATCGGAGATCTGGTGCTAAGGCGAGCTAAAGCATCTCAACCTGCGGAAGGTGGGAAGCTAGCGCCAAATTGGGAAGGCCCATATAAGGTTCGCTGGGTAAACCGACCTGGCTCCTACCAGTTGGAGGCCCTAGATGGTCGAGAAATTCTAAGGAGCTGAAGATCTGGGATCCCGAAACCTCCATCTGAAGCGGTTGCAATCCCGTCGGAAGTGGGTGCTTCCAACCGGAGGCGCCATCGGCGTCTCACGAAAGAGACGAAGAGCCGGCGCGGATGAAGAAGAAGTGGACGAAGGAGAAGTCCACACTGCCTCCAACCGGAGGCGCCATCCACGCCCCACGAAGAGGATGAGGAGCCGCCGCCGACGAAGCTCCCGCTGCCTCCAGAGGAACGCCACCTCCAAGGGATATTCCGGTCCTCCCCAGTGTTAGGGAAGAGAAGGAATACGAGGGGGAAGAGCATATGGAGGCGCAGTCCCGGATCAGGCGCCTGGTGCAGAGCTCAATCGGGAGGCTGAACTTCAAGGAGGGGAGATGTGATCCCGGATGAAACGCCTAGAGCGGAGTTCCGCCGGGGAGACCCTCCTTGCTGATCCCAGATGAAACGGCTAGTTGGCTGAAGTCGCGAGGGGCGCGCCTCCCGTTCCTTCGGCAGGAGTCTCTCAGCCATGCGCCAGAGAGAAGGTCCACGATCCATGGCAACTTGAACAGCTCCGGCTTGGCAGGCTCCATCGCACCTGCACCTATATTTATAGCCAAGCTGCGGCCCCCCGGTCGTTCCGATACGGGTGGCTCCAATAAATGCGGGCGCATTGAATCCGGAGCCGATCCGGCTCTTAAGGCGTATCTTTCCGCGATTTCCTAAGCGTCATTCTCCTTAATCACATTTTTTGTGCAGGACACTCCGGGTGCCCTGTACCCCTAGGTCCACGTATCTCCGCCCGCGCCCAGGCCGCATCCGCCTCGAAGAACGCGCGCATCGCGGCCGCTTAACTGACACTCCTCGCAAGCAGCAACTGGCGATCCGATTTCCCAGGTAACGCATCAATTAGCGTTTAATGCCCTTCTGGTGTTCCCCAGGCAACGCTTGGAGAAGAGGAGAAACACGATCGCAGCTGGCCACGGAGAAACCCCGTCGGGCTGCAAGCGACAGGCGCATGGCCAACGAGCGGAATTTCCCGAGGCACGGCCCTCGGATGCCAGGCTAACCCGATGATCATCCCGGGAGCAGACTAGCCTGAAGCCCCGACCGGTCGCCTCGGCTTGCGCCAGCCTTGGCCGACCAACGAGCGGAATCTCCCGAGGCTCGGCCCTCGGATGCCAGGCTAACCCGATGATCATCCCGGGAGCAGACTAGCCTGAAGCCCCGACCGGTCGCCTCGGCTTGCGCCAGCCTTGGCCGACCAACGAGCGGAATCTCCCGAGGCTCGGCCCTCGGATGCCAGGCTAACCCGATGACCATCCCGGGAGCAGACTAGCCTGAAGCCCCGACCGGTCGCCTCGGCTTGCGCCAGCCTTGGCCGACCAACGAGCGGAATCTCCCGAGGCTCGGCCCTCGGATGCCAGGCTAACCCGATGACCATCCCGGGAGCAGACTAGCCTGAAGCCCCGACCGGTCGCCTCGGCTTGCGCCAGCCTTGGCCGACCAACGAGCGGAATCTCCCGAGGCTCGGTCCTCGGATGCCAGGCTAACCCGATGACCATCCCGGGAGCAGACTAGCCTGAAGCCCCCGACCGGTCGCCTCGGCTTGCGCCAGCCTTGGCCGACCAACGAGCGGAATCTCCCGAGGCTCGGTCCTCGGATGCCAGGCTAACCCGATGACCATCCCGGGACCAGACTAGCCTGAAGCCCCGACCGGTCGCCTCGGCTTGCCCCAGCTTTGGCCGACCAACGAGCGGAATTTCCTGAGGCCTAACCCTCGGATGCCTGGCTTAGTACCGGAAGAATTTCCTGAGGCCTAACCCTCGGATGCCTGGCTTAGCGCCGGAAGAATTTTCTGAGGCCTAACCCTCGGATGCCTGGCTTAGTACCGGAAGAATTTCCTGAGGCCTAACCCTCGGATGCCTGGCTTAGCGCCGGAAGAATTTTCTGAGGCCTAACCCTCGGATGCCTGGCTTAGCGCCGGAAGAATTTCCTGAGGCCTAACCCTCGGATGCCTGGCTTAGTACCGGAAGAATTTCCTGAGGCCTAACCCTCGGATGCCTGGCTTAGCGCCGGAAGAATTTTCTGAGGCCTAACCCTCGGATGCCTGGCTTAGCGCCGGAAGAATTTCCTGAGGCCTAACCCTCGGATGCCTGGCTTAGTACCGGAAGAATTTCCTGAGGCCTAACCCTCGGATGCCTGGCTTAGCGCCGGAAGAATTTCCTGAGGCCTAACCCTCGGATGCCTGGCTTAGCGCCGGAAGAATTTCCTGAGGCCTAACCCTCGGATGCCTGGCTTAGTGCCGGAAGAATTTCCTGAGGCCTAACCCTCGGATGCCTGGCTTAGTGCCGGAAGAATTCCTGAGGCCTAACCCTCGGATGCCTGGCTTAGCGCCGGAAGAATTTCCTGAGGCCTAACCCTCGGATGCCTGGCTTAGCGCCGGAAGAACTTCGAGAGTCAGGAGTCGGCAAGACGCCGCCAAGAGTTAAAAAGAAAAAAAAGAGGAGGACGAAAGCGAGATGAAGAAACATTCGACTTGTATTAATTTTCATTGTTTCAGGGCCAAGGCCCATACAATTTGGCAAAATGCCGACATACAAAAAAGAGGACAACGAAAGGTACAAGAGGTCAGCTTGGAGGAACCCCCGGGTCGGGAGTGTCGGGCTCGTCCGCAGGGGGTAGGGAGGCGGTAGGAGAATCAGCAGGCGATGGCGCCGGAGAGGAGTCGAGAAGGGAAATCCCACTCAGGTCAACTTTGGGGTACTTAGCCGACACCCTTGCCAGGCCCTCCTCGAAGCCTAAGATGAAGGATTCCGGACCCCGCGTCCGACGCGTCACGGACGAACTCGTCAGACTGACGATAGGCCCGTACCGCCTCCGACATATCACGGGTGAACTCGGCGGACTGACGATAAGCCTGTACCGCCTGGCGCCCAATCTCCGCACTCTTCTCGGCCAGCGCCGCCTCTGCTCGCTCCGTAATCTGAGCCTTAGCCTCCAAGACCTTCGCCACAATCCGGTCTTCAGCCTCGGAGGAGACCCTCAGCAGATTAGCCTGAGCCTCCTTACGCTCCGCCTCGGCAGCAGTGCGAGCGGCCTCATCTTCCTCCAGGCGCGAACGGAGCTCTTGGTCGTTCGCGCGGGACCTCTCCAAGGCTGACTCCAATTCGCCCAGTTTGGCTTCAAGAGACCGGGTTCGGTTGCGGGCGCTGTCGGCAGACCGCTGAGCCTTCTCCCACCTCTCTCGATAGGCCGATCGGGGACTTCATCGGCGTCTCCCAGGTCGCCCTGATTTCCCAAGAGGGATCTACATCGATGAAGAAGAAACGCTCCTTCCAGCCGTGAATGGAGGAAGGAGCCTCTTTGACGAGGCCGCACCCTCGCCGCGCCGCAAAGCACCACCACCCTTTGTCCTGGGGGTGGCCACTCAGGCTGTAGAACTCCCAAAAAACATTCAGAGTGGCGGGAATCTCGTGCATGCGGCAGAGAACCTGGAAGACCGTCAGGGCACGCCACGAGTTCGGCACCAGTTGCGTCGGCGCAACTCTTAAACCCCGGAGTACCTGCACGACTAAGTCCGAAGGGGGAAAGCGGAACCCGGCCTGGAGAATGCCCTCATTGATGGCGATCTTCCCTGGAGGAGGATGGGACATCCTCTCCTCAGGCCCCGGGAGCGTAACGTTGCAGGCCTCGGGAAGGTGGTACCGAGCCACGAGTTTGTCTAAGTCCTCGGCGACCAGCTCCGACTTAATGCGGTCTGCTCTCACTTCGCCCATTCCTAATGGCCAATAAACCTACGGTCAGGACGGGGACAAGAAGGGGGAAAGACCGGAATGACTGGGGTACACTAGTACAAAAGGAGAAAGTACGAAGAGCCCTAAGTAGAAGAATGGGGTAACTCACCGGAAGAGAAGGAAGAACGGCTCCGAGAGCGTCAAAGGAGAAGCAAGCGAACTGTCCGACGGCAACAACGGCAGCGCAAAGGGGAAACTCGAAAATGTCTGTAAAGAGGAAGACGGACGGGGGAGGGCCCCCGGTTAAATAGGCAGAAAGGCGGGTGATGCCTCGATGACGCCAGAGGACGCCTGGCCGCCGAAGGGTCGCTCGCGCCCCAAAGGCAAATCGACACCATTAAGGAAGGATGTCCGCCGAAATCCTCAGACTGCCAGGTCAGCAACAACCGCCATACGCCATAAAGAAGGCAGGGAGCTCGAAGCGCGCGCGCCTCTCCGAGGGATGGCGGCAATCTCGAAGCATCACTCCCTTCACCCGTTCCCCTTCTGGTTCCAGGCTCGGAAGTGGGGGGCTACTGTTACGGGGGAACTAAGCCGCCATGCTCCACGTGACCGGCACGCGCGCCCATGAAGACTACGGCTGTCCTTTGATCCAGCAATCCGACCCCGAGTCGGATATCTTCGGCTTCGCGGCCCGACCTCGAGTCGGCTGCCCTTCGATCAGCAGTCCGGCCCCGAGTCGGACATCTTCGGCTTCGCGGCCCGACCCCGAGTCGGCTGCCCCTTAATCTAGCAATCCGACCCCAAGTCGGATATCCTCAGCACCGCAGCCCGACTCCGGGTCGGCTGCCCCCTGATCCAGCACTCCGACCCCGAGTCGGAGATCTCTTGATAACGACAGGCTGCTTCCCAGAGGCACGCCGAGGCCTCCTGCTCCACTACTCCCTGCAACGGCTGTATCCGATGCTGTTCCACGATCTCCTGTATCAGCCGTACAAAGCGGAACTCCACTACGCCATGTCATGGCCGTACCCAGCGCTGCTCCACGACGCCCTGTAACGGCCATGTCAGTGGCCACTCCGCCGCGCCCACGATGACAAACCCCCCTCAGAGACCCCCAGCCAGGTATATATGCGGCTGGGGGGAGAAGGGGGGTAAGCAATATCTTCAAAGCACTCTCTTGCTTGCGATTATTATCTCTCCTTCTCCTCCAATCTCCTCTGACTTGATCGTCGGAGGGCCCCCACTACCCCAGTGGTGGTGCGAGGCTTGCTCGCAGGTTTCCGGTGGAAGGTGGAGCGTAACCAACACCAACCAAGACAACTCAGACGGAACCCCGTTCACACCGCTGTGTCAATCGTTCTCGGTTTGGACCACCAGCAACAATGATCATTGAGGTATATATATTTATAGAACTCAATTTCTTAATCATAGTTTTTCAGCAATGTATACATGAAACACAATAAATCTTTTTAATATCTAAATAAAATCATATATTTAGAAACATTTGTTCGCAATCAAGATCGTTGAAAAATACATCACTTAAACCAGTTTTAGTACATTTTAAAGATAAGAAATGATATGTTTCGGATGCGTATCGGAGCAATCAACCAAGGCATCAAAATTAATTCCTGTTTTTCTTATGTTAAAGTTTTCATTAGAAGTCATATTGAGTTATTCTCCTAAATGATACGATCATTGAAGCATATGACTAAGGTTACAAAGATGTAACGATATAAGCATTTTTAAGTTAAGTTTAAGCTTTTATACAAAATCAGATTCTGAATTTTCATAAGAATTTCCAAGAAGGATCTCAAAATTATAATTTGAGACATGTATCTTCTACATTTGTAGTTCATCTTAAATTACCAAGATTGAAAACACATATTTCAATAACATTAGATCACTTTCAGAGTCTTTGTATTTAATATTGAGTTTCGATACAAAATGGAGGATATTTTAACAAGTATTAGGATATTATATATCAAAGTTAGGCAAGTTGAGAGATAGATCAAGATCAATTCATTTTGCCTAAATAGAGATATCTTTCTCTTCTTCTTTTTACAGATTTATTCAACTTTCAGATTTTAAAGATGATTGTGACGACAAATCTGAAATTTCTTTTCAATAATACCAAAAAAAAAAAAATTTATGCAGTATTTCAAACATTCAATCAAATTATCCAACCATGAAGCATTACAAAATATTCAGAACCCATAATTCAAAACATCATGCCACATGCATAATATATTATGTGTTAAGTCATGCATTAAAATATTAAAGAAAAAGAATGTCAAGGATCAAAATCAATTTCTTTTCAAATAAACTCCTCCTATATAATTTTGCACTGATTTCATCCTTAAAGTGTGTTTTCAAGTGATTAAAAATTTGACTTGATTCTTCTTATATACTTTCATTTACTTTGTCTTTTATTTTTAACTTTCTTATGCTCTATACTCTATTTGCTCCCTATCCGGTGGAGTTGGGAAGGGGCACGAGGTACTACCACTAGCCTCCCTCTTGTGCCGTCCCTAATATTTCCTACACCGAATAGTTGGGTCAAATAGTGCCGGGTACTACACAGCCTCCCCATTGGCAACCATCCTATGATGAGCAATATAGAAATGTTAAAATGTTTACTTCAAATTCTTCCTGTTTAGGTGTAATTAATTACGAATTTTATCCCTTCCAAAAGAATGCTCACACAAGTCTCACAAATGTGGTGAATATATTACGCTTGTTTTGCTTTTTCTTAAGATTGGAGTATTTGCCTTTACTTAGATTTTACTTTTCTTGAATAATATCCATTATCTCTCTTTTATCTCTCTTTCTTTTTGTTATTCTCAAGTAATTTTCTTGAAAGAGCAGAATAAAGAATAATCAAATGTATCATATAGAGGTATATCATGCAAACACATTTTCATTATGCTCAAGAATTCATAGCTTCTCACAAGTCATTTTAAATCAAAATTCTAAGTATAAACTTGTGTAGTTCATGGTTATGACATAGGTAAAGATATATTTTAGTTTGGGCAAACCATGAAACAATTTCTAAAAGCACAAGTCAATCAATACATATATAGACATGATATCAAGAAATTAATAATTAAAGACTTTAATCATGCCATAGTAAGATTTAAGTTAATGACTTTGCTCAGCTAATTTATGAGAGAGGTATCTAAAATTACCGAATCATTCTGCATTCTTCAAGTCAAATACCTACTAGATTTCTTATGTGTAACCTTTTGGCTAAAGAAAGTTCTCTCTCTTGTTTGCATGTGAATGTTTATTGTACCTTTTATGGAGGTGTCCTTCAAGTTGAAATCTCCCATTTTCTTGCTCAAGGATCCTGCAAACTCCTTTTCTTTCTTGAAAGAAAGTCATTAGTTTCTTCAAGATACAAAACATTCATCTACCATATTTTTAACTAGATGACTCAATACAAGATATGACACTAGTTGAATGTTGAGTCACTTTACTCAAGAGGTTGCCTAAGTATAAGCAAGCACATATCACTTGAACTAAAGAGATAGTTTCATTAACCAAGATGGTTCAAGGACAAGCATGTGAGGCAATATGAAGATTTATCAAGGTCAAACCAATTTCTTATTTTTCAAAATCAATTTAGTTTAGATTTTATTTGCTTAAGATAATTATCAATAAGACACGCTAGCTAAGTTTTAATCAACTTATCTTAAACAGTTGTTTCTATCAAAATTCAGATTATGATTTATTTGTTATCAATAAATTATGATTCATTAGAGTTAGATTGAAATCTTGCTCATAATGAGCATACAATCTGGTCTACTAGCTGTATGATAAAATAAGTATTCTATCATGCTTCAATACAGCTTTAAAAACAATAGATCTACCTTGCTCATTCTTTTCAAATTCTACAAGATGAGGTCATAGAATACCTTCTTCATGCCAATCTTCTATAAGAGTTTTCTTGTGGACTAACTTTGGTCAATAAAGATCCTCTTTCTTTGTTTCTCTTAATTTGGAGTTTGAGAGAAGATGTTAATTCATTCATCATACATTTTTCAAACTCACCTTGCATGAGCTTAGTAAAATCTTCATATAAATCCTCGTTTGTAGAACCAAAAAGTGATATCATCGATGTATACTTTGAGCAAATAAGATATCACAAATTCTTCTTTTTGATGCATAGATTTATCACTATTACTTTCTATCAAAAGTTACTCAAACTTTTATATCATGCTTTTGATGCTTGTTCCAAATCATATATTGCTTTATCATATTTGTAATGAGTGTTTTCAAATATGGTGGTTATTTAACATATATCTTCTTTAATAAAATAGGCACCTAGGAGTGCATTCTACACACTCATTTGATAGAATATAAAGCTCATAAAGCAAGCAAATGATAATGGTGATCTTTACTTCTAATCATGCAAGAATTTCATCAAGATCTATTTCATCTTTTCTTAATTTAGTCTTTTAGTAATCATCAATTTTACTCCATTAAGTGTATTTCTGAAAAACTCAATTTGGTTCTAATTATTAATAAGTTTTCAGATTGTTATATGTAAAAGATTAACCATATACATATATAATTTAATTTTAGTATCTTGATAATAAATCATTAGTCTCATAAAGAATAAAATGAGTTGATATTTCTACAATTCGAATCTTTTCATTGAATGTTCTATATGCATTGCTTGATGAATGATATCCAAAGATAGAAATATCTTTATCAGATTTGGCATTATTTTCAAAAGAACATATCAAGCATAACGTGTATGACTGAAAAATATGAAAGATATGCAATGGTTCATTTTCCATTTTTCAGAAGATCAAAAGGAGTTTTCATAAAAAAATAGATCTAATAGAAATCATATGTATGACAAGCAGTGATGATAGCTTTTAAAAATTATTTAAGTAGATGACTATCATACACAATTGTCTTTTTCATTTCTTCAAGAATTCTATTAACCCTATTTTACTTAAGGTGTCCTTGGTGCTGAAATAATTAATTTCTATATAAACTTTATCAGAATTTTGGTTTTCAACACTGTGCCATGATACCTTCACAGTTTGGAAACCTTTATCATTTGAAACACTTTTACAAGATTTAGCAAATACAGAAAATATTTCAATTTTATTTGCCAAGAACAAATCCAATGTAAGCTTTTGAAAACTTAGTGATGGAAACAACATCTTTAGATTTAGAAATTGATTCTTGTTTGTTTCCTTAGTTAACATGCATAGCAAACTTTGACCTTTCAGAAGATAATCTAAGTAAGGCAATGGCAAGGTCTTTTGAGATTAAGTACATACTAGCATGAGTTGATTTTATATGCCAAAGATGGTTTCTTTAATCTTGGTATTCATAGTGCATATATTCAAAAGCATACCAAGTACACATTATCATATCTATGATCAATAAACAATAATGCCATGGATAAAAACTCTCAATCAAGCATATAGAGAATTCATAGAGTTATTCTTAATAAATTGATTAATCATTTAGCAACTTATCCAATAGTGAGTAAAGCATACTATAAAATGAAGTGATTTGATTATATTTCCAAAAGTATTTTTTATATCACAAAATTGATCAATACTTGCAATTCAGATTTTAATCAAATACTAAAGCAAAATAATGATGAGATGCAAGGATTACTGATTTCATTATTATTATTTTTTATTTAAAATTACTTTTCATAAGTATATTTTAAGTTTCATTTTTGACGTGTGTCTAGAGCACCCATTTGTATGAAAGTTCTATTTGTTCCATGGGTATCTTGGTGCACCTATGTCTACATCCTCATAATTTTATTTTGGGTACCCAAGCTTGCTTGGGTCCTTGAGAGTTAGGACATATGGTTCCTTTTGGAACCCAAATCTGTTTAATAGTAATAACTTTACCATTTGATTTAATTGTGTTAGAACGATGGAAAAAGTTGTTATGCCCATTCTTTTCATGTTTGAAATAAGTTATCTTATTTAATGGTTTGCTTGATGCATTGATAACCTTTTTCTCTAGAGATTTATTGTTAAGTAAAGGAGTCAAGCCAAGTTTTGATTTATCATAAGCAACATATTGGCTTTCAAACATCAATTTTAATCGTTCTGAACTTACAGTGAATTTATTAATAAGAGATTTTGATTGGTTAATTTCTTCACTTAAGTTTTTGATTTTCTTTAATTAAATTCTGATTTTTCTGAATCAATTGTTCTGAATTTAACCTTAAGCTTTCATTTTCAGAATTCAGTTTGTCATATATTTTAGCAATAGAATTTCTTTCTTTTGAGATTTCCAGATTTAGCTTTTTAAGATTTTTATTTTTGATAGCTAATTTTCTACATTCATCATACAAAATCATGAAGAGCATTTAATAGTTCATCATAAGAATATTCTTCATAAAATTTATTTGGTGTAAAATTAGATTCAGATTCTACTTTATCTTCTAATGCCATAAAACATAAGTTAGTTACCTCTTGTAGTTCATTGTTGCTTCTAGCTTTCAATTTTTTGCTTGACTCTTCCTTGGTCAAGGCTTTCTTGCTTTTTATCTCTTTCTTTCTTTCTTCTTGCTTCCTCTTCTTCTTTGTCTTTAGGAAGCTTTTGAATCTTTCGGTGTTCGGAAATGGATCCTTGTTTCCATCACCGTACTCTTTATTTTTTGAACTAATCTGCCTCTGAGTCGACTCGGGCCTTGTTGGAGTCGGCTCGGCTATTGTGGAGGATTCTGGAATCTCATTGTTAGTACGCAATTGAAGCACATGTGAGCTAATTTGAGATTTGTCATAAATAATTGTTAAAGTATCCCAGATTTCTTTAGCAGATAAGCATGCAGAAATCTTATGAAATATGGATTCATGGATAGCACAATATAGAAAGTTCATAGCATTAGCATTCAATTGTGCTAAGTCTTTTTCATTGACATTTTGAGAAAGTGTGTGAGGTCCATTTATAATAATATTCCACATTTTATAGTTTTGTGATTGAACAAAAATTTTCATTCTAGCTTTCCATTGAATATAGTAAGTTCCATCAAACAGTGGAGGTCTGTTTATGGAAAGTTCCTCGGCAAATAATATGTTATGTGGGGTTGTCATAATCTTTAGCTCTAGTCGGTTAAGACTATAATCAATAGAAGAGCACCTGCTCTGATACCACTTGTTGCCCAGTGGATACAACCCAAGAGGGGGGGTGAATTGGGTCTTTTAAAACTTTTAGGCTACTTCTAACACTTTTCAATTAATTATGCTAAGTTGTATAGATGCACAGTGGAATTTAAACTTAGCAACAGTTTGATTTATTGAGTGAGACTTGATTAAGTAAATTGAATATACTTGCAACTAAAGGATGCGCGGATAAGAGTTAAGCAAGCAATTTATCTAAGTAAGTAAGTGAGCAAGTTAGACAATGACAAAAAGCATCAAAAACACAACAAACATATAGTGGTTCAGTGCACCCCAGCACCTACATCCACTCCCCAGGACCTCTTGGGAATTTCACTATAATCCTCCAGATTACAGTCCGGTAGTTTTGCGAGTGCACTACCCAACTCGTTGTTTTACACCGGGCTAACAACGAACCCTACAATCCGGTAGTTTTTCGAGTGAACTACCCAACTCGTTGTTTTACCCCGGGCTAACAACGAACCGTACAATCCCCCAATTTTAACTTAGGCTTGGGACGCCTATCCCTTGTTCCAAGTCCCTTGACTGAAACAAGCTCAATATTCAAACGTTTTACAAAAGATTTGAAAGCTCTTAAGAAGCAAATATAACAATGAGAAACAATAAAATCGGAAGAACCCTTTTTGCCGTTGGAAGCGTGGATGATGGTGGTTCTTCTGATGTGGATCACGTTGACTTGAATGCGAGCTTTGATTGCCAAGTGGGAGTGAGTAGATGAGCTCGAAATCAGATGGGAAAGCTTGAATGCACTTGATTTCTCCTCTTGAAAGCTCTAACTCCCTTGAACCTCTTTTTCTTTCTTCTCTCTTAAATGATCTTGTGTTGGGTTGGTAAGAAGTTGTTGAGAAGCACTTAAGAGGTCCCTTCTATAGCCCAAAAAGCAAATATAGCCGTTAGACACAAAGATATGACCGTTTGAAATTCAAATCTACCTGAAAAAGTTGTCAGTCGCGTCCCAGGCGCTCCGGAGACGTCTCTGCGCTTTACGGGGACGTCTCCGCTTGTTTGCGCTTTTTGCATGGGGACGACTCCGCTGCTTCGGGGACGACTCCGCACTCCGGAGACGTCTCCGCGCTTTACGGAGACGTCTCCGCTTGTTTGCGCTTTTTGCATGGGGACGACTTCGCTGCTTCGGAGACGACTCCGCCGTTATATCTCCGAAAAACAAGTCTTCTGGAATTCTCTGAGAGAGTCGACTCCGCTTTTTCAGGGGACGTCTCCGGACGTGCCAGTTCTTCCTGTTTGTGCCAGAGACGTCTCTGAGACAATCCGGAGACGTCTCGGCTGTCCCTGATCTGTTTTCTTCAGCAAAAGACTGAAGCCCACCTTGAGAAGATGGGGCTTAGATATATGACTGATTGGCTTTAGTGCAAGTGGGAGATTGTTAGATGTATGCCCTAGAAGCCAATCTGGCTGACACATTATTAATTCTAGGAACATAATTTTGTACTTGACTATTTATTATTGAATAAATAAAAGGCATCTTTTCATTCATATTGTTTATGTGTCTATGAATCGTCCAAGGAATTAATAAGATGATAATACATATTCTCAAGAGTTGAGAATTTGAGCCATGTATCATTGGTGATTAATTTCTAAAATGCTCCTGATCAATGGATCATCACGAGGACGGTGATCGATCCGATCAGTGCACAGATCACTTTCCTCCTGGATGGACGAGGCTGGAGTCCACAGTGTAGGGACACTGAAGTGATAGTGCAGGTGCTTGTTAGAGAACAAGGGTACTGAGCGTGACCAAGACAAGAAGTCACTTGGATGTCTATCCACTCGTCCGTGACTTGCTTGATGTTGCAGTAGTGTGACTGGTCCTTTGACCTACGGTGCTTCGGCTACTCACAGTGAGGTTATTGTAGTTTGACTGCACACATACATGGTCTCAAGCCATATGGGTCCATGCAGTGTAGATTGGCTGCAGTAGGTTCACTGTAGGAGTAGGGTATGCACCTATAAGGAATCTATCGACCTTGATAGAAGAGGAGTGATCCTATGTGATTTGTTAGACTGAGTTCTAAGACCTTGGCCAGGGCAGAAATATGAAGTGGAAAAGGAGTTTTTCATTATCGAACTCAAGTCGAATAAATCTTGACATATGACAGACGATGGGGTTTGACGAGCTATCCATGACCTCCGTCCTGTAGGGATCCACGATAGTAGGATTGTATCACACGTTAACTGCACCTAGAGGTTCATCATTCCATTCTGCTGGGTAGCCACTACATGCTGCTAGGTGTCACTGGTGGATGGTGGGACTCACAGGGATTATCTCGATGATCGATAAATCCTAATGAGTAGAGTTGGAATCGTTCCAACCCATTGAAAGGAGTTTTCAATGATATAGTGATAGAGATCACAATATATCTCACTACCAGTCAGAATAGAACCTATGGGGTCACACACACTAGAAGTATTGACCGATCCGATGGTTGAAATCGTGATTAGGAATCACAAAAAATCAATTTGATTGATAAGAAGTTGAAGGAACAAAGGAAATTAATTAATTGGACTTGAAACAAGAGTCCTACTTCGGGTAGGATTCCTAGAGTCCTAATTGGATTAGGACTGGGAATCCTAGTTGGAGTAGGACTGGGATTCCTACTTGGAATAGGATTCCTCAATCCTAATGAGATTAGGAGTTTTGAATCAAAATTGGATTCCTACTTGGAGTAGGATTCCTAGAGTCCTAATCGGATTAGGACTTTGGATTCAAATAGAGTCCTAATTGGATTAGGACTAAAATTAAATACATCCTAATTAGATTAGGATTCCTTAAGTCTAAATTAATTAATAATCTAATGAATCAACATGACTCCTAATTGGATTAGGATTGAAGAGTTCAATTGAGTCATGGTTCATTCAAGTCCTAATTGGATTAGGACTAACATAGATTGAACCCAATTGGCTAATCCTAATTGGTTTGGGATTAAACCATAAGAGAGGCACCCAATCCTCTTTGGAAGAGGATTAGGGCGTCACAAGAAGGAGGGATCAAGCCCCTCCTCCTCTCCTTGTGTGCGGCATGAAGAGAGGGGCCGGCGCCCCCCTTCCCTCTTTGGAAGATTGTCTTGGAGCTCCTAATTGTTAGGAGCTCCACTCCTTATAAAAGGAGGACTAGGGCCGGCCCCAAGGTAGAAACCTCTCTCTTCCTCCTCCAAGCCGTGGGCATCCTCATCCTCCCTTGTTTCAGCCGCAAGCAAGAGAGAAGCCAAAGAAAGGGTGGCGGCCTCCTTCCCTTCTCTTCCTCCATCCAACGCAGGGAGATAGAAAGAAGGCTGCAGGGGTTTGGATCTTCTTCCTTTTCTTCATCCTTCTTCTTCCTCCTCTCAAGAGCAATCAAGAGTTGATTGAAAGAGAGGAGATCAGCCATCAAAAGCTATCTCTGCAAGGGAGCTAGCACCCCGGTGAGATAGAGAGCTTGGATCGGATCCTGCTTCGTGTGGATACCCGTAGAGGCCGGACATTTGAACGGCTTCAAGCGAACCCTCTTCCAAAACCACGAATTCAGATTTGCGGTGATCATCTACCCGCGCAAGGTGAAGATCTGATCTTCCTAATAGTTTTAAAAGTTTTAATTCTTACCTAATTACGAAAGGTCTCGAAACAACGTTCATGGGATGAACGTCAATCCCGCGCATGCCTCTTCCGCTACCATCTGATTTAATTTTTGAAATATCAGCGGCATGGGCGGGTTCCCAACAGTGGTATCAGAGCCTAGGCTTCGTAGATTAAGGTAAGAATTAAATATCTAAAGGCTTATTAGATCTGAAAATTGATTGATCATGCATGCTGAAAAATTCTGCATGCAGATTTTTCAGGGGTGCTGATTTTTTACATGCTGATTTTTATGTGATAAAAAGATGATTCTAATTGCATTGTTAATGGGATTACAAAGTTTAGAATCATGATTAGCATGATCAGCGACCTATGTAATGATATAATCAGTGAGTTTTCAGATCTGAAAATTATAATTGTTGCATACGGTGATAATCATAGGATTCAACCCCTTTTGGTATCAAATGTAATGACCTGCGATGTGATCTGCGATGTCATGTAATTTTTCAGATGCTTGCATGCATCTTATTTGATGTTTTGAGAGGCCTGCGTGCCTCCTAAAAGGAGATGTAATTTATTTTTATTTTTATTTTACATCTGGTTGTATTTCTGCGATGTGATGTACATCAACGATCAAGCTGAAGCAAAAGCATGAGATGAAAGGTGATCCAAGCGGTTGATGGCGATGGGATCAAGGGTTGATCAAGGATCGAATCAAGGAGGCTTGGAACCAATTCAAGAGTTGAAGACCACTTGATCGATTGATGTGCATGTGCTTGTAATACGACCTAATTAGAATCCATGATCATCACCTAGTTAAAGTTTAGCTTTAATTTGATGCTGCGATTATAACTGCCTGTGATGTACCGTTTGCATGTGATGTGAATGCGAGTCGGGTAGATAGGTTTACATGTGATGTAGCAAACCCAATTGAGACCTAAATCAAAACCTCCTCAATCAAGTCGAGAGTGAACCGACATGAGCAAGTCATATTAGATTAATTGATCTAATTGGTGTCTAGAAAAGCATGAAAGGTGGTTACTTAATTAGGACCTTACTCTCTGAGTAAGGGGAGCCTCCCACCTGCTTACCTGGCCAATTGTTCGATTACCTCTTATGAAGGGCTCAAGTTGCAAACACTAAGACCTGATTAACCAATATTAAGTCAATAGGTCTTCCACTGTAGTAGAGCTGCTAAGGCCTTTCTGATGTTGATTTGTCTCGGCTGGACACAGTGGTCAAGTTGCATCGGGGGGCTGGACCTCTCTATAGACATGAGATGTTGTAGGGTAAAGCTGGGGTTGGGCACCAATAACTGTTAGGTGAGGACCCAATGACGACTTTATTCCTACGGTTATACGGTGGGTCTGACTTAACTAAGCGATGGGGCCAATAACTGTTAGGTGAGGTCTTCATGGCTTAGAGACCAAGTTACACTGCAACATGCTTGAGAAGCATTGTACAAGAGTTGTACACTCATCCATCTATGTGTCACCAATAACTGTTAGGTGAGGTGGCATGTAAATTGGTGGGACCGCAGTACCCATTAGAAACCCTAGTCGTGTGGGATTTCCGTTTCCCTACCAGGGGAGTGTAAGGGATTCGAGAAAATAGTGGAAGTCACATTTGTTCTAAAAGACCTTAGAACAGATTAGGATCAAGTACAAAAGTCTAACTAGAATCTTTACTCTCTGCAGATACAATGTCAGCTTCAAACCCTTTGACCCGTATTCTTGAGACCAACCGACTGACCGGAACCAATTACAAAGACTGGCTTAGAAATCTCAAAATTGTTTTGGACTGTGAGAAAATAGGCTACATACTCGATTCAGATATCCCTACAATACCAACACGTCCTACTGATGTTCAGCGTGAGATGCATAAAAAGTGGTTGGATGATGACATTAGAGTAAAATGCTATATGATGGCATCCATGTCTAATGAACTCCAATGCCAGCATGAAAATATGAAGACTGCTAGGGAAATACTGGCACACCTGCAAGAGTTGTATGGTGAGCAGAGTCGCACAGCTCGTTTTGAAGTGTCCAAGAGGCTTTTCAAAATGAAGATGCGCGAGGGGCAGTCTGTCCATGATCACGGTCTGACCATGATCAAGGACCTAGAGGAGCTTGAGAAGCTCGGTATGGACATGCACAAGGAATTACAAGTGGATTTGATCCTACAGTCACTTCCTGATTCATTTGGTCAGTTTATAGCAAATTACCACATGAATAAGATTGAATGCACTAAGACTGAACTCATAAACATGTTGGTAACTGCTGAGGGAGCCTTGAAAGGTTCAAGGGGCAATGTCCTTGCTGCTGAGTTGACTTCTAGTTCCAAGAGAAAGTCTACTTGGAAGAAAAAGAAGCCTGCTAAGAAGCAGAAGAAAGACAAGAAGCCAAAGAAGGAAGTTCAAAAGAAAAAGGCTAACGACAAAGGAAAATGTTTCCACTGCAATGTCGAAGGCCACTGGAAAAGGAACTGTCCTTCATACCTCGAGAGCCTGAAGAACAAGAAAGGTGACACACCTTCAGAAGGTATAGACTTGCTCATAATTGAAACTAATCTAACGGTTTCTTCTACTTCTAGTTGGGTTATAGATTCTGGTTCTAGTGCTCATTTGTGCACTACCATGCAGGGTCTAAAGGAAAGTAGAAGGCTGGCGGAAGGTGCGGTAACCCTTCGGATTGGCAACGGGGCAAAAGTTGCTGCTGTGGCTGTGGGCACCTACCATCTGCGACTACCGTCTGGATTTAGTTTAATACTTAGAGACTGCTATTATGTACCTGTTGCTAGCAGAAATTTGATTTCTGTTTCATATCTAGCACAGGAAGGTCATGTTTTTACATTTGACAAAGACTGCTGTTCTATTTATTTAAGAAATAAAATAGTCGCACACGGTTTTATGATTGACAGTCTCTATCATTTATATATGGATGTATCTGTGAATGTTACCGAGCAAGAAGTGAGTGCCAAAGGATCCAAAAGATCCAGAGATGAGATAAACCAAAGGTATTTGTGGCACCTCAGGCTTGGCCATATTGGAGAGGACAGAATGAACAAAATGGATAAAGATGGGCTTTTAGGCTCATTGACTTCCGAGTCATATCCAGTTTGCGAGTCCTGTCTTCAAGGAAAAATGGCTAGACTGCCCTTTGTAGGACATGGGGAGAGGACCACTGAAATACTTACCCTAGTACATACAGATGTATGTGGCCCATTCGATGTGCTAGCCAGGGGACGTTATTCTTACTTCATTACCTTTACCGATGATTATTCGTGGTATGGGTATGTGTATCTTATGAGATACAAGTCTGAGTCTTTTGAAAAGTTCAAAGAGTTCAAGAATGAAGTAGAAAAACAAACTGAAAAACCTCTTAAGGCTCTTCGATCAGATCGAGGAGGAGAATACCTTAGTAGGGAATTCCGGAACTATCTCAAAGAAAACGGCATAGTCTCACAATGGACACCTCCGGGTACACCTCAACTCAATGGGGTGTCAGAGAGGAGGAATCGGACCCTATTGGATATGGTCAGGTCCATGATGAGCTTCACTGATCTACCTTTGTTCCTTTGGGGAGATGCCTTACTCACAGCGATTTATTTATTGAATAGAGTTCCCTCTAAATCCGTTCCTACCACACCGTATGAGATATGGCATAGTAAGAAACCAAGTCTGGGTCATCTCAAGATTTGGGGATGTCCGGCCCACGTCAAGAGACTACAGGCGGACAAGTTAGAGGCTAGGACCATAAGTGCTCGTTTTATAGGATATCCTAAAGAGTCATTAGGATACAATTTTTACGTCTCAGAGGATCACAATGTGTTTGTGAGCCGTCATGCCATCTTCTTGGAAAATCAGTTTATCCTTGATAAAGGCAGTGGGAGGAAAATTGAGCTTGAAGAGAAAGTCTCTGAAAAGTAACGAGTCATGGATCCTATTGAACCCATTCATAAAGAGCCAGTACACGATGTCCCTCGACCACCTCGTAGATCTAGTAGGGTCTCCCATCCTCCCGATAGATACTTAGGTATACTAGAAGAGGATACCGAGGAAATGTTCCTAGTGGGAGATAAGGATCACATACAGGATCCCAAAACCTACAACGAGGCGATATCTGATATCGATTCCGAGAAATGACTGGAAGCTATGAAGTCAGAGTTAGACTCCATGCGTTCCAACCAAGTCTGGACCTTAGTAGACCCACCAGAAGGTATTGTACCTATTGGATGCAAATGGATCTACAAAAGGAAGATAGGTTCGGATGGAAAGGTAGAGACCTATAAGGCAAGGCTTGTGGCGAAAGGGTGTAGTCAGCGCGAAGGCATTGACTATCAGAAACCTTTTCACCTGTAGCCATGCTAAAATCCATCCGAACATTACTTGCTATTGCAGCATTTTATGATTATGAAATCTGGCAGATGGATGTGAAAACTGCTTTCCTGAATGGATACCTTGATGAAGATATCTATATGGAACAGCCTTTGGGTTTCAGTTCCAGTGATGGAGATCACAAGGTCTGCAAGCTGCAGAGGTCCATCTATGGACTAAAGCAAGCATCTCGGAGTTGGAACACTCGTTTCGATGACGCAATCAAAACGTTTGATTTCATCAAAAACGAAGAGGAACCGTGTGTTTACAAAAAGGTTAGTGGGAGTGCTGTCGTTTTTCTCGTACTGTACGTAGATGACATTCTCCTGATTGGGAATGATATTCCCATGCTAACCTCGGTCAAGGTCTGGTTGTCAAAAGAATTCTCCATGAAAGACCTTGGGGAAGCATCCTAAATTTTGGGAATAAAGATCTATAGAGATAGATCTAAAAGGATGCTTGGCCTTTCACAGAAGATGTGCATAGAGGAGGTGCTGAAAAGGTTCAGCATGGAAAACTCCAAGAGGGGTCTCTTACCCCTAAGGCATGGAATTCATCTCTCCAAGAAGATGTGCCCCAACACATCTGAAGAGATTCAACGCATGAGCAAGATTCCCTATGCATCGGCAATAGGAAGCCTCATGTATGCCATGCTGTGTACACGACCTGATATAGCTCTTGCTGTGAGTGTCACAAGCAGATATCAGTCGGATCCAGGCAAGAAGCACTGGATAGCTGTGAAGAACAGTCTTAAGTACTTAAGAAGAACTAAGGACATGTTCTTGGTCTTTGGGAGAAGATCAGAGTTGAAGGTAGAAGGATGCACACGTATTGATGATAGAAAGTCTACATCAGAATATGTGCAATTGTGATTCAGTAAATTGGAAGAGTTCCAAACAACCGATCATTATAGATTCTACCTTGGAAGCTGAATGTTAAGCCGTATCTAAGGGTGCAGTGGAAACCTTCTAATTAAAAGTTAATTGCAAAGTTAGGTGTAATGTCATTAGATGCCATAACACTTTACTGCGATAACATTAGGCACCATAGCACTAGCTATGGAGCCATGGTCTCATCAGAAGTCCAAGCACATAGAGCGGCGCTTCCATTTTATACGCGACTATGATATAGAGGTGCAGAGAGTAGACTCCGCGGATAACGTGGCAGACCCGTTCACTAAGCAGCTAAATCAGTAAAAGACTGAAGCCCACCTTGAGAAGATGGGGCTTAGATATATGACTGATTGGCTTTAGTGCAAGTGGGAGATTGTTAGATGTATGCCCTAGAAGCCAATCTGGCTGACACATTATTAATTCTAGGGACATAATTTTGTACTTGACTATTTATTATTGAATAAATAAAAGGCATCTTTTCATTCATATTGTTTATGTGTCTATGAATCATCCAAGGAATTAATAAGATGATAATACATATTCTCAAGAGTTGAGAATTTGAGCCATGTATCATTGGTGATTAATTTCTAAAATGCTCCTGATCAATGGATCATCACGAGGATGGTGATCGATCCGATCAGTGCACAGATCACTTTCCTCCTGGATGGACGAGGCTGGAGTCCACAGTGTAGGGACACTGAAGTGATAGTGCAGGTGCTTGTTAGAGAACAAGGGTACTGAGCGTGACCAAGACAAGAAGTCACTTGGATGTCTATCCACTCGTCGGTGACTTGCTTGATGTTGCAGTAGTGTGACTGGTCCTTTGACCTACGGTGCTTCGGCTACTCACAGTGAGGTTATTGTAGTTTGACTGCACACATACATGGTCTCTAGCCATATGGGTCCATGCAGTGTAGATTGGCTGCAGTAGGTTCACTGTAGGAGTAGGGTATGCACCTATAAGGAATCTATCGACCTTGATAGAAGAGGAGTGATCCTATGTGATTTGTTAGACTGAGTTCTAAGACCTTGGCCAGGGCAGAAATATGAAGTGGAAAAGGAATTTTTCACTATCGAACTCAAGTCGAATAAATCTTGACATATGACAGACGATGGGGTTTGACGAGCTATCCATGACCTCCGTTCTGTAGGGATCCACGATAGTAGGATTGTATCACACGTTAACTGCACCTAGAGGTTCATCATTCCATTCTGCTGGGTAGCCACTACATGCTGCTAGGTGTCACTGGTGGATGGTGGGACTCACAGGGATTATCTCGATGATCGATAAACCCTAATGAGTAGAGTTGGAATCGTTCCAACCCATTGAAAGGAGTTTTCAATGATATAGTGATAGAGATCACAATATATCTCACTACCAGTCAGAATAGAACCTATGGGGTCACACACACTAGAAGTATTGACCGATCCGATGGTTGAAATCGTGATTAGGAATCACAAGAAATCAATTTGATTGATAAGAAGTTGAAGGAACAAAGGGAATTAATTAATTGGACTTGAAACAAGAGTCCTACTTCGGGTAGGATTCCTAGAGTCCTAATTGGATTAGGACTGGGAATCCTAGTTGGAGTAGGACTGGGATTCCTACTTGGAATAGGATTCCTCAATCCTAATGAGATTAGGAGTTTTGAATCAAAATTGGATTCCTACTTGGAGTAGGATTCCTAGAGTCCTAATCGGATTAGGACTTTGGATTCAAATAGAGTCCTAATTGGATTAGGACTAAAATTAAATACATCCTAATTAGATTAGGATTCCTTAAGTCTAAATTAATTAATAATCTAATGAATCAACATGACTCCTAATTGGATTAGGATTGAAGAGTTCAATTGAGTCATGGTTCATTCAAGTCCTAATTGGATTAGGACTAACATAGATTGAACCCAATTGGCTAATCCTAATTGGTTTGGGATTAAACCATAAGAGAGGCACCCAATCCTCTTTGGAAGAGGATTAGGGCGTCACAAGAAGGAGGGATCAAGCCCCTCCTCCTCTCCTTGTGTGCGGCATGAAGAGAGGGGCCGGCGCCCCCCTTCCCTCTTTGGAAGATTGTCTTGGAGCTCCTAATTGTTAGGAGCTCCACTCCTTATAAAAGGAGGACTAGGGCCGGCCCCAAGGTAGAAACCTCTCTCTTCCTCCTCCAAGCCGTGGGCATCCTCATCCTCCCTTGTTTCAGCCGCAAGCAAGAGAGAAGCCAAAGAAAGGGTGGCGGCCTCCTTCCCTTCTCTTCCTCCATCCAATGCAGGGAGATAGAAAGAAGGCTGCAGGGGTTTGGATCTTCTTCCTTTTCTTCATCCTTCTTCTTCCTCCTCTCAAGAGCAATCAAGAGTTGATTGAAAGAGAGGAGATCAGCCATCAAAAGCTATCTCTGCAAGGGAGCTAGCACCCCGGTGAGATAGAGAGCTTGGATCGGATCCTGCTTCGTGTGGATACCCGTAGAGGCCGGACGTTTGAACGGCTTCAAGCGAACCCTCTTCCAAAACCACGAATTCAGATTTGCGGTGATCATCTACCCGCGCAAGGTGAAGATCTGATCTTCCTAATAGTTTTAAAAGTTTTAATTCTTACCTAATTACGAAAGGTCTCGAAACAACGTTCATGCGATGAATGTCGATCCCGCGCATGCCTCTTCCGCTGCCATCTGATTTAATTTTTGAAATATCAGCTGCATGGGCGGGTTCCCAACAGGGTGCTCGGTTGGGGTGGTGGCTGGCTGGTCGAAGGAAGAAGAAGGAGTTTGGCTCCTTCGGTTTGTCCAAAGAAACAGGGGAAGAGGAGAGAGGGAGGAGAAGAGAGCTCGGTGGAGGCCAAGAAACAGAGAGAGGGGGGGGCGGACCAGCAGTGCTCTGTTTTCAATCTGAAAACAGAGCATTACGGTTCTTGTGTTTTTTTTTTCTTTTTAGTTTTTTTTTTTCTTTAAGAGTTTATGTTTTTAATTGGTGTTTAGTCGTTTTGTTTTGAGTATCATGTTGTTCTTATTTATTTATTTTTATTTTAATTGAGAGCAGTGTTTTTAGTAAGAGTTTTATTTTGAGAGCATGTTGTCTTGAGGTTTTTAGTTTTAGTTTAATAGAGAGATCTATTTATGCTAAAGATTTTAATTTCTATTGTTTTTAATTTCCATTCTCCAAATTCTGTAATCTTTCTTCTTTGTTATGCAATACAATTAAATCTTCCTTCATTCAATCGATGTTCTAGTCTTCAATATTCCTAGCACTGTTTTCATCCATTTTATGCCAGAGTTTTCTTTTTCATTAAATATATAAATGATCCTCGAATTTAAGTACCTGTCTTTCCGTTAATTTCAAGCATAAAACATTCTCCGGTAGACCAGAGAATCATTCAAACATCCTCATAATAATGTTTTTCTTTAAGTTATTCGAAACTCGATTTTGAATCCGAGTGAACGTTCTAATTTTTTAGCAACTCCAACTGCCTCCCTGTGGATCGACCTCTTACAGCCACTATTCTTCGAGTAGAACAGGTAAGAGTAAATTTAAAATTAAACTTTGTTCGTCGGTTCTAACAATGATCTGTCTAGCATATTTTTAGTTAGACAGGAATCGGACGAACAGAATTTTGGCGCCGTTGCCGGGGAGGCAAATCGAGAAGCAAGAACGATCACGAAGATCAAATCAGATTTTGGATACCCGGAGTGAACGCACTCCGGTAGTAAGTTTTTATTTTTATTAATTTTTCTTATTTTGATTATTTTTAGTTAGTAATTTCGTAGTTATTATTAGTTATTATAAGTTTTTTATTAGTTATTCTGAAATTTGAAATTCGAAATTTAAAGTTTTCTAAAAAAGTAAAAAAAATTGAAAAAATTTCCAAAATTCAAAAAAAAAAATTCAAAAAATTTAAATTCAAAATTTGAATTCTGTGATTCGAAATTTGAAATTTAAAAAAAAAATTAAAAAAAAAAGTTAATTAAATTTAAAAAAAAATTTAAAAAAAAATATTATTTTTGCTAGTAATTGATAGGGTGTAATCCCCCGAGGTGATCAAACCTCTATTGGGACTTCTCACGGAGTAATCTCCAGAGCTTATTCAATGGGCATTCGGAGATTGACTGACGCATAAGGATTAGTTTTAGTTTACATTCAAGTTATTCCTATATTAGAAATTAAAAAAAAACAACATAAAATTAAAAAAAAAATTAAGAAAAATAAAAAAAAATTGCTTGCTCATTTAATCAGTACAACCTAATGACATTGCATAAACTTTAAAAAAACCATTGATTATTTGCTGCATTTAGTATTAAGCATTTGCATAAAGTAATTAAGGGCAAAACCCATTAAAAAGATAAGGTCGGGAAGTCATTACCTGTCCTTAGCCCAAAAATCACCACCTTGCATACTTATCCTAAGCCAAATTAAATTAAAATCAAATTAGACGTTGGCCTTAGGGTTTTCGAGCTCAATTAGGCTCTTAGAAAGAAGCGGCTGAAAGCCACTCCAGTGAGAATTTAGTAATTGGTGATGTCTAGGAAAGTTTTACAACAGTGAGAACTGTTACGGGTATTGTGGTATCGGTGTATCCCTTCTGGCACCACCACACACCCCGGGACTTTCCTGGTCACTGATTACTGGATTGCTTAACTGGTAAGCTCAAGCTTAATCTGAAAGGGAGATTAGGAGCTGTCTAATCTAGGAGAGAATTTCAGGAACTTTTTAACCTGATACATCTCTGTGCAACTAGATTTAAGAAGCTGCTAAACCTCACTTAGTTCTAAGACAAATAGGGTCAAATTATTGTTGTGGTGTTGGTTGTGGTCATCTGTGTCTAGCCCTTCTCTTCTCTTAGGATTTCGTTCATTTTAGGAGTCAAATATAATGAAGTGTTGATAATGTATGCATGGTAGAAGGTCATTAAGGGATAAGCTAACCCCATTTGATCCTGAGATTGACAGAACTTTTCATCACAACCTGCGAACTGTAAACCAACCGTCAATCTCTACAATGGGCGATCATATTAGAACCCTGAATGAATTGTTCGCACCCGCATCCGCTAGTCCCCCTACTTGCATAGTATTACCAATTAATAATGCAGCTCAATTCGAGATTCGGGCTGCAACAATAAACATGTTACCCAAGTTTCATGGGTTCGAGAGTGAACAACCCTACATTCATTTAAACAAATTTTTGACAATCTGTCAAACATTTAGAAATCAAAATTTAGATGAAGAGGGTATTAAATTAAGGTTATTTCCCATGACTTTAGAGGATCGTGCTGCTGCATGGCTGTATTCCCTAGCTTCAAATTCCATCACATCTTGGGAACAACTATCTAGGAAGTTCATGGCTAAGTTCTATCCCATGGTAAAAACTGAAAAAATTAAGGATGCCATCAGAACTTTTAGAGAAAAATCTGAGGAGAAATTTTCCCAACTTTGGGAGAGATTCCATGATCTTTTGGTCAAGTGCCTGCACCATGGGCTTGACAAGGCTGATCTAGTACATTTCTTTTACAAAGGACTACCTCCAGCACATAGAAACATGATCGAGTCCATGCACAAGGGTAGGTTCATGAACCAAACTCCGGATCAAGCCTATGAATTTCTTGTTGACTTAGCCGAGAACGCCCAAAATTGGAGTAGCTATGGTGAGGAAGTAAATAGAGATGAGTTTGGGTCTAGAAAACCAGGTAATTATGAAATGAAGGCAGACCCAGAACTCAAAAATGTCATGTCCAATCTGGTGACTGGAATGAACAACTTAAGCAAAAAGTTTGATGCTTTCACTGTTTCTACAAGCTCAAGTTCATACAAACAGTTAAATCCCATCATGAAAGTGGATCACGAGCCGCATAGTTTATGTATCTTGTGTAATAGTTCTGAGCATCCAGTGGAGTATTGTCCTAGTTTACCCAACATTAAGGCTGAGCAGGCAAATGCTCTAAACTCATATAGTGCCTTCAAGAAGCCCACTCCCAATTCATTCAGCCCAGTCTACCACCCTGATAATAGGTTCCACCCAAATTTCTCATACAAGCAAAATGAACCTATTCAACATCAAGGTGGTCCACCAGGTTTTCAGAAGAATTTTTCCAGGATAGGTCCATCACAAATAAACCAATCATTGGCTCCACCTATTCCTACTTATAGTGCCCCTATCCCTCAGCAAACAACATCATTGGAAGCCATGATGGCTAACATGATGAAGCAGCAACAAGACTTCATCCAACAACAACAACAGACCAACATGGCTCAAACCCAGACTAACCAATTCCATGCGCAAGCAATTGCAAAACTTGAGGTTAGTCTGAGCCAAATAGCCAACTCTCTAGGGGATAGGAAGAAAGGTGAATTGCCCAGTCAGCCAGTGCCTAACCCTAGTAGGCAACAGAATCAAGGGCCGAGAGGCCAGTTTCATATTGATTCTAATGGAAACCCTACCCATGAAGTCCAGGCAATTACCACTTTACGGTCTGGCAAGCAAGTGGACAACAAGGTCCAACTTCCTGTGCAAGAAAAAGAAGAAAAGCATGAGCCAAACCCCACCCAGAAAAAGACACAAGAACAGGAAACACAAGGAATAGAGGAGAAACCAATAGAAACTTACACACCTAAGGCTCCCTTTCCTAGTAGACTACAAGACTCAAAGAAAAAATCTCAGTACGATGAAATCATGGAAGTCTTTAAAAATGTCCAAATAAATTTACCCTTCCTAGATGCCATCAGACAGATCCCCTCTTATACAAAATTCTTAAAAGACTTAACCACGGTGAAAAGAAAAACCAGTATTCCTAGGCAAGCTGTGATGGCTGCACAAGCCTCATCTCTTATTCAACAACAGATTGCCCCAAAATACAAGGACCCTGGTTGCCCCACTGTTGAAATTAAAATAGGAGAAACCATCATTCGGAGAGCCCTATTAGACTTAGGAGCAAGTGTAAACCTATTACCCTATTCTGTCTACATCGAACTAGGTTTGGGGGAATTAAAACCCACAAACATTACCTTGTCATTAGCAGATAGGACTGTGAAGTATCCCAAAGGAATTGTAGAGGATGTGATTGTAAAAGTTAATGAATTCTACTACCCTGTGGATTTTGTAGTCCTTGAAACTGAACCAGTAAAAGATCCAGAAAGTCACATCCCGGTGATCCGAGGTAGACCATTTTTGGCCACTTCAAATGCTGTGATTAGTTGCCGAAATGGAATAATGACTCTAGCCTTTGGGAACATGACTGTCCAGCTCAATGTTTTTCATAGTAGTAGTCAGTCAACTGAGATGGACGATTTGGAAGAAATTCACATGATTGAGAATATAATTAGCAGTTCTTTTGAAGAGTTGAGTTATTCTGGCCCATTAGAAAGATGTTTGGCTAATTTTGGTCAAGATTGTGAGTCAAGTCAAGAGGTTAATGCATTGTTAGATTCCATTCCTGTGATGGATACTAGCAGATGGGCCACCAAGTTTGAATCATTGCCTATTTCGGAATCTCAGCTAGTGTCATCCAATGTCAAACCTCCACAACTAGAACTTAAAGACCTTCCCGAAAACTTGAAGTATGCATTTCTTGGAGAAAATAAGACCTTACCTGTTATAATTGCATCGAATCTAACTAAAGAACAGGAAGAGAAGCTGTTAAGTATCCTTCGAAAGAATCAGGAAGCTATCGGTTGGTCTATAGCTGATATTAAGGGGATTAGTCCTTCTGTGGTCCAACATAAAATCCATCTAGAAGAAGATGCAAAAATTTCTAGAGAACCACAAAGGCGACTTAATCCAATCATGAAGGACGTAGTTCGAGCCGAAGTCATCAAGCTTTTAGATGCAGGGATTATATATCCTATTTCTGATAGTCAGTGGGTAAGCCCAGTTCAAGTCGTACCTAAAAAGTCTGGCATCACTGTGGTAAAAAATGATCACAATGAGTTAGTCCCTACTCGAGTCCAAACGGGATGGCGAGTATGCATCGACTATAGGAAGCTTAATGCCATGACTAGGAAAGACCACTTTCCTCTACCCTTCATCGATCAAATGCTAGAACGGCTAGCTAGCCACTCCTATTACTGTTTCCTCGATGGTTATTCTGGATATAACCAAGTCCCTATCGCACGTGAGGATCAAGAGAAAACCACATTCACCTGTCCTTATGGCACTTTTGCCTATCGTCGCATGCCTTTTGGGTTATGCAATGCACCGGCTATATTCCAACGGTGTATGATGAGCATTTTCTCCGACATGGTGGAGAAATTTTTAGAAGTTTTTATGGATGACTTTTCTGTATTCGGATCTAATTTTAATAAATGTCTCCATCCCTTGACCCTTGTTGTAGAACGATGTAAAGAGAAAAATTTAGTTCTTAACTGGGAAAAATGTCATTTTATGGTCCAATCAGGTATTGTTTTGGGACACATTGTGTCACAAAGGGGAATCGAGGTGGATAAAGCCAAAGTAGAATTAATTGCCAAGTTACCACCTCCCAAAACTGTTAGGGAAGTCAGATCCTTTCTAGGGCATGCGGGCTTTTACCGCCGCTTTATTAAGGATTTCAGTAAATTGTCGAAACCCTTATGCGATCTGTTGGCGAAGGATGCTACTTTTAATTTTTCGCCAATTTGTATAACTGCTTTCGAAAGACTAAAGTCTGAACTAACTTCAGCACCCATCATAAGGAGTCCTGATTGGAGTCGTCCTTTTGAAATCATGTGTGATGCATCCGATTATGCCATAGGTGCTGTCTTAGGTCAGCGAGTAGAGAAGCTTCCCCATGTGATTCATTATGCAAGCAAAACTCTGAATGATGCCCAACTTAACTATTCTACCACTGAAAAAGAATTGTTGGCAGTGGTTTTTGTCCTAGATAAATTTCGTCCCTACCTGATAGGATCTAAGGTTCTTGTTTATTCCGATCATGCCGCCCTTAAGTACCTTCTCACAAAGAAGGATGCTAAGGCAAGGCTCATTCGTTGGATCCTATTGCTCCAGGAATTTGATCTCGAAATTCGAGATAAAAAAGGATCTGAAAATGTTGTAGCTGACCACTTGTCCAGATTAATTGTTGAATCATCTGGAGAATCCATGCCTGTGTCCGAGACCTTCCCTGATGAACAATTAATGATGATTTCCCATACCAATGTTCCATGGTATGCTGATGTAGTCAACTACCTTGTTACTGAGCAAATGCCCAGCTCTTGGACCAAACAAGAGAAATTTCGCTTCCTAGCTCGTGTAAAATGGTATTTTTGTGATGAACCATAGCTGTTCAAATACTGTCCTGATCAAATCATCAGACAATGCATCCCTGAACACGATCAAAGGAATGTCCTTTCCTTTTGTCATGACCACGCTTGTGGTGGTCATTTCAGTGGTAAAAAGACGGCTGCAAAGGTCTTGCAGTGCGGATTCTATTGGCCCACACTATTTCACGACTCACACGAGTATAGCAAATCATGTGACTGATGTCAAAGACTAGGAAAAATTTCAAGAAAAAATGAGATGCCCCTGAACCCAATCTTAATTGTAGAAATCTTTGATGTTTGGGGTATTGATTTTATGGGTCCTTTTTCCATGTCATTTGGGCACCAGTACATACTCCTAGCTGTTGACTATGTATCCAAGTGGATTGAGGCTGTCGCATGTAAGACCAATGATCACAAAGTAGTGATCAAGTTTTTTAAGGAGTCTGTCTTCGCTCGCTTTGGCACCCCTCGTGCTATCATTAGTGATGGGGGAAAACATTTTTGCAATAGAATTTTTAAAGCCCTTGCTAGGAAGTACAACATCACCCACAAGGTCGGTACACCATATCATCCACAAACGAGTGGACAAGTTGAGATTTCCAACAGAGAAATCAAGACCATCCTTGAGAAAACTGTCAATCCATCTCGAAAGGATTGGTCCCTTAGGTTGACAGATGCATTGTGGGCATATCGTACGGCCTACAAAACACCAATTAGGATGTCCCTATATAGGATTGTCTATGGCAAGGCTTGCCATTTACCTGTCGAGTTAGAACACAAGGCCTATTGGGCAATCAAACGCCTAAATTTCGATCTCGACAAGGCGGGAGAACAACGAAAGCTTCAGCTCGACGAGCTTGAAGAAATTAGGAACGATGCTTACGAGTGTGTCAAGAAGTATAAGGATCGCATGAAAGTCATGCATGATAAAATGATTACTCGTAAAGAGTTTTACCAAGGACAAAAAGTTCTTTTATATGATTCTCGATTACATTTATTCCCTGGGAAACTTAAATCTTGCTGGACTGGCCCATACACAGTAGAGAAAGTGCCCACGCATGGTGCAGTAGTAATATGCAATACCAAGGATGGTAGGTCCTTTCAAGTCAATGGACATCGTTTAAAACCATACCTCGAGTATCTGAGTCCAGAAGTCGAGAAGACACTTCTGACTGACCCTGTCTATTATGAGTAAATCGAAATTGTCTTGCTAAAGACATAAAACTTAGCGCTCTTGGGAGGCAACCCAACATGTAAATATCTTCTAAAAAAAAAAAATATTCAATAAATTACTAACATGCAGGTTTGGGGGATTTTGCCCCAATTTTCAATTCACCCACCCATATCAGGTAACCTCTCCTCTGTCCTCTTACTGCTTTAAATTTTCTTTAACATTGAGGACAATGTTAGATTTAGGTTCGGGGGTATTTTTACGCATTTGAAATTTTATAAAAAAAAAAAGTTTTTAGTTAAAATTTTTGAAAAAAAAAATTTATATATATATATATATACAACACACAAGGTATATAAAATCTAAGAGCCCAATGACTAGTTGGAAGTAGTGCAAAGTGAGTTCTTTTTATTAAGTTCCTTTTAGTGAGTTGTAAGCTAATTAGTGCTTTGAATTTCACAACACATCTGGCCTGCATTTTCTAAGGTATAGGTTCGACATTGTGTTGAGAATATGGTAGCAACCTCGAATCCTGATGAACCATCTTTTTCTGATCCAAAAAAAAAAAATGGTGGATTTAGTCAGGTACATCGGAAAGGGCTACCTATTGTCAAAGGTCAGCGGGCTTGTAATGAGGAACCCGAGCATAGGTCCGTAGGGGAGTCTTGATGCCCGACACCTCATGCCAACTGGTGTGAGAATTGTCGACTAATTGCTCGCTACATGGAGGAATCATCACAGGAGTAAAAGTGCACAATATATACATTATCATTTCTCTTTAATGCAAAAAAAAAAAACCAAAAACAAAAAAAAAACAAAAACAAAAAAAATGAAAAAAAAAATTTGTATATTGACCTGAAGAAAGACAATAGTGTGAAAGTCGTCGTTGTAAAAATTCGAGTAAACTGGAATATTACAGATAAAGCCCATGAGGTATTAAAGTAAACATCCACAGCTCTCGAAATCCTGCAGAAAAGATGATTTTGAATCAGCAAATAGGTCTTGTCCGACCAATTCTTGGAAACTACTAATATTAGCGATATTTTGAAGATCCAAAACCTTAGCTTGTGCATGGTCCAAACTTCACTGAGCACTCAAGTATAAATAAGTCTTACAACTCCCTAACGGAAAACTTAATGACTTCAACTCAAATTGTATACTAACCTAGAAATTGGGCTACTTAGTAATTAAAACCTTGTGTGCTTTTGAAATTCTTATCAGTTATTTACTTGAAATTAGACTTTCATTTCATAAACCAAATTTTATTTTGGGATTGAAGTTTGTGGGAACTTCACTGCAAACCCTCACGAGACAACACTCGTCCACTAGGGTAACCTAGGGGTTTAACGGCTTGTTGCACGTGCTAAGTGCAATCGTAATGCTCAACGAAAGTGAGTATTTATCTTAGTTCATGTATATTTATATATATATAATAAGTAAAACTTTTGCACTCTCATTTTATCATTATCGCACTAAATTGCTAGAGACTAGCAATAAGCTGGTTGGGGGATGTGATGAGAGCACAAAAGTGCAATCGTCAGACTATTTTAATTAGTATTTTAGCTAATGATTAATAATAAAATTAACTAATTAATGTGGTATTTGTGTTTGAGTGCAGTAATCCAAGAAACCAATTAACATTAGGATTGAGTCCAATGCCCGGCAGCCCGAGCTCAAGTCATCTTCCAGGGCCTGCCGAACTTCATCCCGCGATACAACACAACATCGCGAGCATCTCCGTATCCGCATCCAATGATCCAGATCAGATCCCTCCCAGCAAGACAGATTTCCTTGCATCCGTGCCAGGCCATCTACATCTTCAGCGTCCCCACCTCCCGGAATCCCTTGATGCAAGCCGTTCCCACCGTCCGCTCCCAGCATCTTTCCTCTTCTGCTTCCAATCCCGACGATCCCGCACCGTGTCTTCATCGCATCTCCTTCCGTTTGTGATCAAGGAACTGCAGCCGCGTCCAAGCTTCAGCCAGCATCCGCAGATTCAAAACGCTCCCAGCCATGAGGTGTCTTCCGTGATCTTCCCATCGTGCCAGCCGCGTGCCAGCCCGCCTCCTCACAGCTGCCATTCCGGATTTCACGCGAGTGAAGATCCCCAGCTCTCCCGCATCCGTGAAAGAAGCCCCATCATCCTTCCTCTTCCGCGTGCAATCCCGGGCGATTCACCTCCCAGCAAGGAAGATCCCAGCGCCTCCCTTCCGCATCAGCAGCACCCGAAGAAGGAAGCCAAGTCCCCACCTTCCGCTTCAGCTCCCAGAGATTCCGCATCCATGGCCCAAAGAAGGAAGTTCACGCCTCCCTCCCGCTGATCCCGCCTCCACCACATCTCCAAGGGTCTATAAAAGAGAAGAGGAGGAGCTTGGGGAGGGAGGGTGCTCGGTTGGGGTGGTGGCTGGCTAGTCGAAGGAAGAAGAAGGAGTTTGGCTCCTTCGGTTTGTCCAAAGAAATAGGGGAAGAGGAGAGAGGGAGGAGAAGAGAGCTCGGTGGAGGCCAAGAAACAGAGAGGGGGGGGGGGGGGCGGACCAGCAGTGCTCTGTTTTCAATCTGAAAACAGAGCATTACGGTTCTTGTGTTTTTTTTTTTCTTTTTAGTTTTTTTTTTTCTTTAAGAGTTTATGTTTTTAATTGGTGTTTAGTCGTTTTGTTTTGAGTATCATGTTGTTCTTATTTATTTATTTTTATTTTAATTGAGAGCAGTGTTTTTAGTAAGAGTTTTATTTTGAGAGCATGTTGTCTTGAGGTTTTTAGTTTTAGTTTAATAGAGAGATCTATTTATGCTAAAGATTTTAATTTCTATTGTTTTTAATTTCCGTTCTCCAAATTCTGTAATCTTTCTTCTTTGTTATGCAATACAATTAAATCTTCCTTCATTCAATCGATGTTCTAGTCTTCAATATTCCTAGCACTGTTTTCATCCATTTTATGCCAGAGTTTTCTTTTTCATTAAATATATAAATGATCCTCGAATTTAAGTACCTGTCTTTCCGTTAATTTCAAGCATAAAACATTCTCCGGTAGACCAGAGAATCATTCAAACATCCTCATAATAATGTTTTTCTTTAAGTTATTCGAAACTCGATTTTGAATCCGAGTGAACGTTCTAATTTTTTAGCAACTCCAACTGCCTCCCTGTGGATCGACCTCTTACAGCCACTATTCTTCGAGTAGAACAGGTAAGAGTAAATTTAAAATTAAACTTTGTTCGTCGGTTCTAACAACGATCTGTCTAGCATATTTTTAGTTAGACAGGAATCGGACGAACAAAAGGGAAAACCAACGGTGTTAGGTTGTGGTTGGTGAGCCTTTGGAAAAACCAACTGGGTTGATTGTGAACCCGAAAAACAATCATTGTAAGGTTGTGGTTGGTGAGCCTATGGAAAACCAACTGGGTTTGATTGTGAACCCGGAAAAACAATCGGTTGGTTCTAGTCGGTGAGCCTGTGAAAACCGACCGAGTTCGTTGTTATCTCGCAAAACAACAAGTTGGGTTGTGAGCTTGTAAAACAACCGGCTGTAATCTGTAGGATTATAGTGAAATTCCCAAGAGATCTTGGGGAGTGGATGTAGGTGCTGGGGTGCACCGAACCACTATATGTTTGTTGTGTTTGTAATGCCTCTTGTCATTGTCTAACTTACTCACTTACTTACTTAGATAAATTGCTTGCTTAACTCTTATCCGCGCATCCTTTAGTTGCAAGCATATTCAATCAAGTCACATTCTATACATCAAACTGTTGCTAAGTTTAAATTTCACTGTGCATCTATACAACTTAGCATAATTAATTGAAAAGTTTTAGAAGTAGTCTAAAAGTTTTAAAAGACCCAATTCACCCCCCCTCTTGGGTTGTATCTACTGGGCAACATACTGCATATTTCTAACTGCTTTCTTCATCTTATTCACTGCTTTATTTGTGCAACTTTAATTCCACTGCTAAGTCTACAAGTTACTAGAAGATAACTGTAACTCATTCACTTCACGCTATTAATTTTAAAAGATCCAATTCACCTCCCCTCTCGGGCTGCACCTCTAGGCAATAGAGATTGATGATAAGTCTTTGTTTTCATCTCCAATATTTTTTTTGAGCTTTCTTCCTGATTTAAAGACTTTAGAGTACTTTCTGCAAGCTCAATATTAGTCTTGCAATTATGGTCAAGTAATCTAATATGGAATTTTTCAAAAATATCAAAAGTTGCTTCAAAAGAATCCCATATTTCTTTGGCAGATGAGTATGTGCAAATATGATTAAAATTATTTTCACTAAATGCACAATAAAGAATGTTCATTGCCTTAGCAGTTAGCTCAGCCAAATTCTTGTTGAACACATTCCATTCATTTTCATGAATATTTTCAATCCATTTAGTGGGTGTGTGTAGGCCATTTGTAATGATATTCCATAACTCATAATTTTGTAATTGAACAAAGATTTTTATTCTAAGTTTTTATTGAATATAGTTAGTTTCATAAAATAGTGGGGGTCTGTTTGTGGAAAGTCTATTAGAAAATAACACATTATGCGGGGCTACCATGATCTTTGGCTCTAGTCAGTTAAGACTATAAATGATAAGAGAGCACGTGCTCCGATACCAATTGTTGGCCAGATGGCAGCCCAAGAGAGGGGATGAATTGGGCTTTTAAAGCTTTTAATTACTTCTAAACTTTTGAGTTAATTAAGCTAAGTTATATATAAAGGAAAAATTTCTCGAGTTGTCCGATAAAATCGGATGCCAGGCATGAAAATTAGTTTTTTTTTATAACAATTATAAATCTTAAACATACTAATATGTAAACCATACCTCAATCCCGCAGCGAAAGATGGTCGAGGTAGACCGGATCTAGATCTTTGAACGTTGCTTCGCGAGGCCTGGATCTGCAAGCCCTCTACTTCGCGCGCACGTCGAGCTTCGCAGGAAGGTTGGACGATATCTGTATTTTGCAAAAACACTTTTGCAAAAAGGACCCTAGAAGAAAATACTTTTCTTTTTTTCTCCTTCTTCTTCTTCCTTCTCCCTCGTTTCCAACCCGAGAGCTTCGATTCTGGACCGATCGTAGAGGAGAAGAGAGGAGACCAGAAAATCGGATCTGGATGCTACCCACTGGAGAGAAGATTGAGAGAGAAGGACCACTTCTTCTCTCTTCCTCTTCTCCTTTAGAAAACTCCCACCGAAGCCTCTGTCTGTGAATTTTCTTCCAAAGATTTCACAGACAGATTCACTCTATCTTTTCCTCTCTGATTCGTTCTCTGTTTCAAGAGGAAAATGTTGGTCTATCTATAGGCCAACGCAGAGAGGATTTAAGAGGAGTTATGAGCTACCGTTATCGATTTAAATATAAGATTCGTAACGTTTTGTTTCAAAAACAAACATGGAGAAAATCGCCCAATGTTAGAAGTATGCCCTAGAAGCCAATCTGGCTAACACATTATTAATTCTGAGACATAATTTTGTACTTGACTTTATTATTATTGATTAATAAATGGGCATTCTTTTTATTCATATTGTTTATGTGTCTATGAATCGTCCAAGGAATTAATAAGATGATGATACATATTCTCAAGAGTTGAGAATTTGAGCCATGTATCATTGGTGATTAATTTCTAAATGCTCCTGATCAATGGATCATCATGAGGATGGTGATCGATCTGATCAGTGCACACATCGCTTTCCTTATGGATGGACGAGACTCGAGTCCACAGTGTAGGGACACTGAAGTGATAGTGCAGGTGCTTGTTAAAGAACAAGGGTACTGAGCGTAACCAAGACAAGAAGCCACTTGGATGTCTATCCACTCGTCAGTGACTTGCTTGATGTTGCAGTAGTGTGACTGATCCTTTGACCTGCAGTGCTTCGGCTACTCATAGTGAGGTTATTGTAGTTTGACTGCACATACACATGGTCTCTAGTCATATGGGTCCTTGTTGTGTAGATTGGCTGCAGTAGGTTCACTGTAGGAGTAGGGTATGCACTTACATGGAATCTATCGACCTTGATAGATGAGGAGTGATCCTATGTGATTTATTAGACTGAGTTTTAAGACCTTGGCCAGGGCAGAATATATAGTGGAAAAGAGTTTTCTACTCTCGAACTCAAGTCGAATAAATCTAGACATATGACAGACAACGAGGTTTGACGAGTTATCCATGACCTCCGGTCTGTAGGGATCCATGATAGAAGGACTGTATCACACGACAACTGCACCTAGAGGTTCATCATTTCATTCTGCTGGGTGGCCACTACATGCTGCTAGGTGTCACTGGTGGATGGTGGGACTCATAGGGATTCTCTTGATGATCGATAAACCCTAATGAGTTGAGTTGGAATCGTTCCAACCCATTGAAAGGAGTTTTCAATGATATTGTGATAGAGATCACAATATATCTCACTACCAGTCAGAATAGAACCTATGGGGTCACACACACTAGAAGTATTGACCGATCCGATGGTTGAATAGTGATTATGAATCACGAGTAATCAATTTGATTGATAATCAGTTGAAGAAGGAACACTGGGAATTAATTAATTGAACTTAAAATACGAATCCTACTTGGAGTAGGATTCCTAGAGTCCTAATTGGATTAGGACTGGGAATCCTATTTGGACTAGGACTGGGAGTCCTACTTGGAGTAGGATTCCTACAATCCTAATTAGATTAGAATTTTGAATTCAATTTGGATTCCTACTTAGAATAGGATTCCTAAGAAGTCCTAATTGGATTAGGACTTCGGATTCAAAGTAGAGTCCTAATTGGATTAGGACTAAAATTAAATAAGTCCTAATTGGATTAGAATTTCTTAAGTACTAATTAATTATTAATCTAATGAATTATGATGACTCCTAATTTGATTAGGATTGAAAGGTTCAATTGAGTCATGGTTCAATCAAATCCTAATTGGATTAGGATTTGAAGGAAAAACAAATAGGTGCACCTAATCCTCTTTGGAAGAGGACTAGACCACCTTGCATTAGACCCCACGCCCCACTTGATTGGATCAAGTAGGGCATGCGTGATGAGGAGAACCTCCTCCTTCGCCGAAATCAAAGAGAAGAGAAGAGGGGCGTGCGCCCCTCTTCTTGGCTCCAAAAGGAAAAACATAAAGCTCCTAAAATGTAGGAGCTTCATGTGTCTTTATAAGGAGGTAAAGGAACAAAACCTAAGTGAATTCGTTTCCCCCTCCTTTCAGCCGTGAGCCACCCTTTTCTCTTGGGTTTTCAGCCGCCATCAGCAAAGGAAAAAGAAGAGGAGCCGTGCGCCTCCTCTTGGCCTTCATCCTTGGTTCCAACGCAGGGAAATCAAAAGGCTGCAACTAGCCTTTTGATTCTTCTCCCTGGAGTCTTCTTCTTCTTCATCCTCCCTCTGACATTCAAGAGTTGATTGAGAAGGAGGTGATCAGCCATCAAAACAAATCTCTGCAAGGGAGCTAGCACCCCGGGGAGATTAGAGTGTTTGGATTGGTTCTCTGCTTCGTGTGGATACCCGTAGAGGCCAGATGCGTGTGCGGCTTCAAGCGAACCTTCTTCCAAAACCATGAACTTCAGTTTGCGGTGATCATCTACCCGCACAAGGTGAAGATCTGGTCTTCCTAATTGTTTAAAAAGTTTTAATCCTAATCCATCTATGAACGATTTTTGAAATAACGTTCATGAGATTAACGTATGACCCCGTGCATACCTCTTCCGCTGCATCTGAAATTTTTTTTAATTTTCTGCGGCATGGGCGGGTTTCCAACAGTGGTATCAGAGCGTAGGCTTCGTAGATTATGATTAGGATTAAAAGGATCAAGGCATATTAGATCTGAAAATTAAAGGATTATGCCTGCTGATTTTTATGCATGCAGAATTTCAGGTTGCAGAATTTTTCTGCATGCTGAATTTTGGTATGCATTGATTAATGATTCTGTTATGTAATTAATATGATTATAATTATGGATCAACGAGTTGATTACAATTGAACCTAAGGGATCAAGATCGAGTCAAGAGTTGAAGACGATCAAACCAATTGACGTGCATGTGCTTGTACTATGACCCATCCTGGATCCATGATCATCACCAGTTACATTTACTTGCTTATATATATGCCTGGATGTTTAATGTTTATGCCTATGCATAGCGAGTAGATGGAAGTGTGCATAAGATGCGAGTTGCCAATCGAAACAGACCTAAACTAAAACCTCCTCAATCAAGTCGAGAGTGAACCAACATGAGCGGGTCATATTAGATTAATTGATCTAATTGGTGTCTAGGAAAGCATGAAAGGTGGTTACTTAATTAGGACCTTACTCTCTGAGTAAGGGGAGCCTCCCACCTGCTTACCTGGCCAATTGTTCGATTACCTCTTATGAAGAGCTCAAGTTGCAAACACTAAGACCTGATTAACCGATATTAAGTCAATAAGTCTTCC
The DNA here is from genome assembly GCF_009389715.1 of Phoenix dactylifera. Lineage (NCBI taxonomy): Eukaryota > Viridiplantae > Streptophyta > Magnoliopsida > Arecales > Arecaceae > Phoenix > Phoenix dactylifera. The sequence continues at coordinate 185,977 of NW_024068067.1, read as the reverse complement.
ACTGTAGTAGAGCTGCTAAGGTCTTTCTGATGTTGATTTGCCTCGGCTGGATACAGTGGGCAAGTTGCATCGGGAGGCTGGACCTCTCTATAGACATGAGATGTTGTAGGGTAAAGGTGGGGTTGGGCACCAATAACTGTTAGGTGAGGATCCAATGACGACTTTATTCCTATGGTTATACGGTGGGTCTGACTTAACTAAGAAATGGGACCAATAACTGTTAGGTGAGGTCTTCATGGCTTAGAGACAAAGTTGCACTGCAACATACTTGAGAAGCATTGTACAAGAGTTGTACACTCATCCATCTATGTGTCACCAATAACTGTTAGGTGAAGTGCTATGTAGATTGGTGAGACCACAGTACCCACTAGAAATCCTAGTCACGTAGGATTTCCGTTTCCCTATCAGGAGAGTGTGAGGGATTCAAGAAAATAGTGGGAGGTACATTTGTTCTAAAAGACCCTAGAACAAATTAGGATCAAGTACAAAATTCTAACTAGAATCTTTACTCTCTGAGGATTATAAAGTCAGCTTCTATACTTTTAACTCATATCCTATAGAACAACCGTTTGACCAAACCCAATTATAAAGACTGGCTCAGCAAATTTCAAAAATAATTTTGAATTATGAGAAATTAGGATATGTGCTAGACCATGGAATCCCCGTGTTACCAATCTGTCCGATCACTGATCAGCGTAAGACGCATGCTAAAGTGGACGAACAATGACAATAAAGTTAGGTGCTACACAATGGCATCCATGTCCAAAGAATTACAATGCCAGCATGAGAACATGAAGACTGCCGGGACATATTAAATCACCTGCAAGAGTTGTATGGTGATCAGAGTCGCACAGCATGTTTTGAAGTGTCCAAGAGGCTCTTCAAGGCAAAGATGCGCGATGGGCAGTCTGTCCATGATCATGGTTTGACCATGATAAAGGACTTAAAGAAGCTTGAGAAGCTCGGCATGACCATGCACAAGGAACTGCAAACGGATTTGATCCCGTAATCCCTTCTAGCTTCATATGAACAATTTATAGTAAATTACCATATGAACAAGATTGTATGCACCAAAACAAAATTGTTAAAAAAATTGGTAACTACCTTAGGGACGTTGAAGAGTTCAAGGGGCATCGTTCTCACTGTTGAGTTGGTTTTTACTTCCAAGAGAGAGTCTATTTGGAAGAAGAAAAAGCCTGCGAAGAAATAGAAGACCGAGAAAATGCCAAATAAGGAAGTTCCAAGAAAAGGCCAATTGCAAGGAAAAATGTTTTCATTGCATCATGGACGGCCATTGGAAGAGGAACTGTCCTACATACATGGAAAAGCATAAAGAACATAAAGGGTGACAGATCTTCAGAAGGTATGTCAGATATGCTCAGGATACTTAGGAACTGTTACCTGTTGCTAGCAGAAATTTGATTTCTGAATCTTAGCACAGAAAGATCTTTATAAGACTACTATTCCATTTATTTGAGAAATAAATTGGTTCAATGTGGTTTTATGATTGACAGTCTCTATCACATACATATGGATGTATCTTGTGAATATATCTGAGCAAACAGTGAATACCATAGGATCTAAAAGATCCTGAAATGAAATAAATCTAAAGTATTTATGGCACCTCAGGCTTGGCCATATAGGAGAAGACAGAATAAACAAATTGGAGAAACATGATGTTTTGGGCTCATTGACTTTCGAGTCATATTCGATTTGTAGATTCTGCCTTCAAGGAAAGATGGCTAAGTTATCCTTTGTAGGACACAGGGAGGACTAAAATACTTATCCCAGTACACACTAATGTGTGTGGCCCATTCGATGTGCAGGCTAGGGGTTATAATTTTTTTACTTCATTTACCGATGATTACTCACGATATGGATATGTGTATGACACACAAAATTTGAAACTTTTGAAAGGTTCAAAGAGTTTAAATATGAAGTAGAAAAACAAACAGAAAAACTCATTAAGGTTCTTCGATCAGATCGAAGAGGTGAATACCTTAGTGGAGAGTTCCGTGCTTATCTCAAAGAGAATGGTATAGTTTCATAATGGACTCCTCCTAGTACACCTCAGCTCAACGGAGTGTCAGAGAGGAGGAATCGAACTCTATTGGATATGGTCCGATCCATGATGAGCTTCACTGATTTACCCTTGTTTCTTTAGATAGATGCCCTATTTTCAGCTATTTACTTATTGAATAGAATTCCCTCTAAAGTCCGTTCCTACCACACCATATGAGATATGACATGGTAAGAAGCCGAGTCTTGGTCATCTCAAGATTTGGAGATGTCCAGCCCACGTCAAGCGACAACAGGCGGACAAGTTAGAGGATAGGACAATTAATGCTCGTTTTATTGGATATCCTGAAAGAGTTATTAGGATACGATTTTTACGTCCCAAAGGATCACAAAGTGTTTGTGAGACGCCATGCTATCTTCATGAAAATAGTTTATCCTTGATAGAGGCAGTGGGAGAAAAAATGAGCTCTAAGAAAAAAGTCTCTAAAGAGCAACGAGCCATTGTGCCTATAGAACCTATTCATATTAAGCCAGTACACGTAGTACCTCCTCCACCTCGTAAATCTAGTAGGATCTCCCGTCCGCCTGAAAGGTACTTAGGTATGCTTACAGAGGATGTAGAGGAAGTATTCCTCATGGGAGATAGGGATCAAGGTAAGGATCCCAATACCTACAATGAGGCAATGTTAGACATCGATTCCGGGAGATGGCTGGAAGCGATGAAGTCAGTGATGGACTCCATGCATTCCAGCCAAATCTGGATCTTAGTGGATCCACCAGAAGGTATAGTACCTATTGGGTGTAAATGGATCTACAAGAGAGCATTAAGTTTGGATGGCTAGGTAGAGACCTATAAAGCAAGGCTAGTGGCGAAAGGTTATAGTCAGTGCGAAGGCACTAATTATAAGGATACTTTTCACCTGTAGCATTGCAAAAGTCCATTCGAATATTACTTGCTGTTGCAGCATATCATGATACGATGATGGTGATCACAAGGTCTGTAAGCTGCAAAGGTTCATCTATGGACAAAAACAAGTATCTCAGAGTTGGAACACTCGTTTCAACAATATAATCAAATCGTTTGATTTCATCAAGAATGAAGAGGAATCATGTGTCTATAAGAAAGTTAGTGGGAGGACTATTGCATTCTTCGTATTGTACGTGGATGATATCCTTCAAATTGGCAATGATATTTCCATGCTAACTTAGGTCAAGTTTTGGTTGTGTAAGGAATTCTCCATGATAGACCTTGGGAAAGCATCCTATATTTTCAATTAAGGTCTATAAAGATAGATCTAAGAAGATGCTTGTCCTATCACAGCATATGTACATAGAGGAAGTGCTGAAGAGGTTCGGCATGAAAAACCTCTAAAAGGAGATTATTACCCCTTAGGCATGGGATAAATCACTCCAAGAAGATGTGCCCCAACACATCTGAAGAGATTCAACAGATGAGCAAGATCCCTTATGCTTCGGCTATAGGGAGCCTCACATATACCATGCAATATACGTAATTTGATATAGTACATCCTGTGAGTGTCACGAGCATATATCAGTCAAATCCAGGCAAGAAGTGCAGGATAGCTGTGAAGAACAGTCTTAAGTATTTGAGAAGAACTAAGGATATGTTCTTGGTCTTTGGGAGAAGATAAGAGTTGAAGGATGCACACATATTGATGATAGAAAGTCTACATCAGAATATGTGCAATGGTGGTACAGTAAATTGGAAGAGTTCCAAATAACCAATCATTGTAGATTCTACCTTAGAAGCTGAATGTTAAGCCATCTCTAAGGGTGCAATGGAAATCTTTTGGTTTAAGAAGTTCATTGCAGAGTTAGGTGTAATGTCATCAGATGTCATAACACTCTACTGCGATAACAAAGGCACCATAGCACTAGCTAAGGAGCCAAAGGTCTCACCAGAAAACGAAGCACATAGAGCGGCAATTTAACCTAATAAGCGACTACCTCGAAACGAAATAAGTAGAGGATCAGAGAGTAGACTCTACAGAAAATGTGGCGGACCCATTTACTAAACAGCTAAGTCGGCAGAAAACTGAAGCGCATCTTGAGAAGATGGGGCTTAGGTTTATGGCTGATTGGCTTTAGTGCAAGTGGGAGATTGTTAGAAGTATGCCCTAGAAGCCAATCTAGCTAACACATTATTAATTCTGGAACATAATTTTGTACTTGACTTTATTATTATTGATTAATAAATGGGCATTCTTTTCATTCATATTGTTTATGTGTCTATGAATCATCCAAAGAATTAATAAGATGATGATATATATTCTCAAGAGTTGAGAATTTGAGCCATGTATCATTGGTGATTAATTTCTAAATGCTCCTGATCAATGGATCATCATGAGGATGGTGATCGATCTGATCAGTGCACACATCGCTTTCCTTATGGATGGACGAGACTCGAGTCCACAGTGTAGGGACACTGAAGTGATAGTGCAGGTGCTTGTTAGAGAACAAGGGTACTGAGCGTGACCAAGACAAGAAGCCACTTGGATGTCTATCCACTCGTCAGTGACTTGCTTGATGTTGCAGTAGTGTGACTGATCCTTTGACCTGCAGTGCTTCGGCTACTCACAGTGAGGTTATTGTACTTTGACTGCACATACACATGGTCTCTAGTCATACGGGTCCTTGTTGTGTAGATTGGCTGCAGTAGGTTCACTGTAGGAGTAGGGTATGCACTTACATGGAATCTATCGACCTTGATAGATGAGGAGTGATCCTATGTGATTTATTAGACTGAGTTTTAAGACCTTGGCCAGGGCAGAATATATAGTGGAAAAGAGTTTTCTACTCTCGAACTCAAGTCGAATAAATCTAGACATATGACAGACAACGAGGTTTGACGAGTTATCCATGACCTCCGGTCTGTAGGGATCCATGATAGAAGGACTGTATCACACGACAACTGCACCTAGAGGTTCATCATTTCATTCTGCTGGGTGGCCACTACATGCTGCTAGGTGTCACTGGTGGATGGTGGGACTCATAGGGATTCTCTCGATGATCGATAAACCCTAATGAGTTGAGTTGGAATCGTTCCAACCCATTGAAAGGAGTTTTCAATGATATTGTGATAGAGATCACAATATATCTCACTACCAGTCAGAATAAAACCTATGGGGTCATACACACTAGAAGTATTGACCGATCCGATGGTTGAATAGTGATTATGAATCACGAGTAATCAATTCGATTGATAATCAGTTGAAGAAGGAACACTGGGAATTAATTAATTGGACTTAAAATACGAATCCTACTTGGAGTAGGATTCCTAGAGTCCTAATTGGATTAGGACTGGGAATCCTACTTGGACTAGGACTGGGAGTCCTACTTGGAGTAGGATTCCTACAATCTTAATTAGATTAGGATTTTGAATTCAATTTGGATTCCTACTTAGAATAGGATTCCTAAGAAGTCCTAATTGGATTAGGACTTCGGATTCAAAGTAGAGTCCTAATTGGATTAGGACTAAAATTAAATAAGTCCAAATTGGATTAGGATTTCTTAAGTCCTAATTAATTATTAATCTAATGAATTATGATGACTCTTTATTTGATTAGGATTGAAAGGTTCAATTGAGTCATGGTTCAATCAAATCCTAATTGGATTAGGATTTGAAGGGAAAACAAATAGGTGCACCTAATCCTCTTTGGAAGAGGACTAGACCACCTTGCATTAGACCCCACGCCCCACTTGATTGGATCAAGTAGGGCATGCGTGATGAGGAGAACCTCCTCCTTGGCCGAAATCAAAGAGAAGAGAAGAGGGGCGTGTGCCCCTCTTCTTGGCTCCAAAAGGAAAAACATAAAGCTCCTAAAATGTAGGAGCTTCATGTGTCTTTATAAGGAGGTAAAGGAACAAACCCTAAGTGAATTCTTTTCCCCCTCCTTTCAACCATGAGCCACCCTTTTCTCTTGGGTTTTCAGCCGCCTTCAGCAAAGGAAAAAGAAGAGGAGCCGTGCGCCTCCTCTTGGCCTTCATCCTTGGTTCCAACGCAGGGAAATCAAAAGGCTGCAACTAGCCTTTTGATTCTTCTCCCTGGAGTCTTCTTTTTCTTCATCCTCCCTCTGACATTCAAGAGTTGATTGAGAAGGAGGTGATCAGCCATCAAAACAAATCTCTGCAAGGAAGCTAGCACCCCGGAAAAATTAGAGTGTTTGGATTGGTCCTCTGCTTCGTGTGGATACCCGTAGAGGCCGGACGCATGTGCGTCTTCAAGCGAACCTTCTTCCAAAACCATGAACTTCTGTTTGCAGTGATCATCTACCCGCACAAGGTGAAGATCTGGTCTTCCTAATTGTTTAAAAAGTTTTAATCCTAATCCATCTACGAACGGTTTTTGAAATAACATTCATGAGATGAACGTATGACCCCGTGCATGCCTCTTCCGCTGTATCTGAAAATTTTTTTAATTTTCTGCGGCATGGGCGGGTTCCCAACACCCAATTCATCCAATAACAGTCAGATTTCAAAAATCAAATTTAACCGAAATGTAGCCGGATCAAAATCGAACATTCCGGTCCAGACGGCAGAGCAGCTGGAGGCCAGACGGTGGCGCGGCGTGGCTTTGAACTAAGGATGGAGAATACTCTGTTTTGCTCCCAGGCATTTCTTTTCCATCGCGGCTCACAAGCAACTCTTAAGGGTCCATGAGCTTAAGGGTCCATGGGTCCACAAGAGTTTAAAACAGGTCAGCCGTCAACCATTTAAATGAAAAATGGAGATTAGCCAAATAGGAAATGGGTTAGCCCATTTTGTAATAAAGCAAGCCTATTTGGTTCTAAACCAAATTGACAGCCCATTTGAATGATTTTTGACCCGAAAAAATTCCACATGAGTCCGACTCATGGGAGATTCAATTAGGTCCAATTTCGGCTCGATCCAAGTCCAACTTAGATCAAAACAAATACGACATTAAATTCCAATTAAATCGTGATCGAGCCCAATTACACTAATTGAGACCCAATCAAATCCAATCTCAACAATTGAGTCCTGATCAAGTTCAATTACATTAATTGAAACTTGATTGACCCGAAATACATACTTAATTAGTTGTTCATCCATGAAATTTAGCATGTACCTCATGTTCAGTGCTAGCTGAACATAGACAGAACACTAAGCCGGTAGTACATGGACTACTCCATGCACTAATCGAGGTGACCATCTAGAAATGATACCCGACGTCCGGATAGGTCGAATATGCGAAGCAACATTCAGGAACCTAGACGTATGGTTGTTGCATAATTCATCCCTATGACCATCGATGCTCAAGATGACCTCAGAGTGGACTGTCGAACTCTAGGTCCGGTCATCCATAGTGTATTTCAATTAATCAAATCAAGTGACCTATCACTTGGTTTACCCTGGCCAAGGTTTTACTGAATTGAAATACAATGAGACATCAACTCCTAAAATCTGGAGCGGTCAATCCCATCTTGACTCATACACAGACTTTGCGAGTACTTGACTGCACCAAGCATCCTTCCGATCCCTGAATTAGAAATTCAGGTCATCCAGTGCCTAAGTACAGTGAGTTGCTTGCAAGTCACCGTGACAGTCTCAAGTCTAAAAGGTACTTATGCCCATACGCTTTGCGAGGTAACTTCCGACAGTGGAGTGCTACGCAGGTGAGTCACTGTTCAGTGACGATGTACTCCTACATCTCACCTGTATGCCATACAGTGTCTCCACACTCCTTGGTTTAAGAGGACAACCAACTAAATGGCACACAACGACCTATACTTGACATAGCTATCGTCCAATTGACAGCTCATCATTTGGTCACGAACTGGTTTAAGGACTAAATGATAAAACCTCCTTTATCCACTAAATTAGTCCTAAGGACTTCATCACAATACACAGGAGTTCAATTTGAAGATGTAACACTTGTGATGAATAGAAAATTGTCAGAACAAATTTTTATTCATTTTAATAAAACATATACATAATCCAATTTCTTACAATTAAAAAATTGGTTTTGGGACACAATTCTCAAAAACTCCCACTTAGACTAAAGCCAATTTGTACAGTATCTTATACCCATCTTCGATTTGTGATAATCGAACTCCTTTACAGAAAGGGCTTTAGTGAATGGGTCAGTTAGGTTCTCCTTTCCATCGATCTTCTGAAGATTGACGTCACCTTGTTCCACGATCTCTCGTACAAGGTGGTAGCGACGCAGAATGTGCTTGGTCCTGTAGTGAGACTTTGGCTCCTTTGCTTGTGCATTGGCTCCAGTATTGTCACAATACAAAAGAACTGGATCGTTGATTGAGGGAGCAACACCAAGTTGATTTACAAACTTCTTGATCCAAACAGCTTCCTTTGCCGCATCTGATGCAGCAACATACTCTGCTTCGCATACGGAATCGGCTACTAAATGCTGCTTGGAAACTTTCCAGCAGATTGCTCCTCCATTCAGGGTAAACACAAATCCTGACATACTCTTACTGTCATCATGGTCTGACTGAAAACTAGAGTTTGTAAACCCCACAAGTTTTAAGTCAGATTCTCCATAGATTAACCATTGGGCCTTAGTATTTCTCAAATACTTAAGGATGGTTTTCACCACCTTCCCTATGCTTCGGCAGTAGGGTCGATCATGTATGCTATGTTATGTACCAGGCCTGATGTAGCTTATGCCTTGGGTATGGTAAGTAGATTTCAGGCAGATCCCGAGGAGGATCATTGGAAAATTGTGAAAAGCATTCTCAAATACTTGAGAAGGACTAGAGATGTTTTTCTGATTTATGGAGGATCAGAATTAAATCTAGAAGGCTATTTAGATTCTAGCTTTCAATCTGATACAGATGATAGCAAGTCAATCTCTGGATATATCTTCACTTTGAATGGTGGAGCTGTGAGTTGGAAGAGTTCCAAACAGCAAACTGTAGCTGACTCAACTACTGAGGCAGAATACATAGCTATTAGTGAAGCTGCTAAGAAAGCAGTCTGGATGAAGAAGTTCATCACAGAGCTGGATGTAGTTCCTGAGATTGCCGACCAGTTCCAGTTTATTGCGATAACACTGGAGCTGTTGCACAGGCTAAGGAACCAAGGTCTCATCATAGATCCAAGCACATTTTGAGACGCTTTCATCTTGTTCGAGAGATAATCGAAAGACAAGATGTCCAGATTGAACGAGTAGACACAAAGAACAATATAGCAGACCCATTTACTAAAGCTCTACCACAGCAACCATTCAATCGTCATCTCGATTGTATGGGGTTAAAATATAAGGGCGATTAGCTTTAGTGCAAGTGGGAGATTGAAAGAGTAGATGCCCTATAAGCCAATCATTTGATGGGTTTCTCTTTGTAATCCTCCAAATCATGTACTTTGATACTCTTTAGTATGTATCAATAAAGGCATTGTATTTCATCATTTGCTGCTTATCTGTTTTATTATTGAATGATCAACCCCATAAATTAGGACATTTGTTTTAGGATTATGATGAGATCATACCAGTGAGACCTAAAATTCAAAAATTCTAACTTAGAATATTCCCAGTCAAATTGGAATATTGAGTCGGAGATCAATATTACTGGAAAGACTGGCACATCTTATGTATGTATGCTCGATGTAGAGGGTGATTGATCTCACAATCACTTGTGTGAAACACTAATACAAAGATGTGGGTGCTCATTAGAGGAATGAGTTCACTGAAATGACCAGCCATGAGAATATCTTATGGATTCTTACTTAATTGTCAAAAGATGGTTCTCATAGTGGGAGTTGTGCAAGTGATCCTTAGACCTGAGATCACCATGGTACCTTGTGCACTTGAACCTATATTTTGGTTTACCCTCATTCACGACATTGCGTTGTATACGGGGTATTCTAGATATGGTGGATTTTGTACGAAGGTTGTGAGTAGGTCAACAAGGAATCAGTCACTTCTAGTAAGAGAAGGTAACATCCTACTTACTCTAATCTTATGATGATTCAAGAAGCCTTTGATAAAAGCAAAATAAAAATTAGAAAGAGTTTCTAATATTTCATTATTTGAATTATCATATAAAAGATTGAGAGAGACATGAATAAGTGATTGAGTTTGATATTGATCCTTACTCATGCACTTATTCAGGATGTAGTATGACTGAGGGATTGAATTGCACGGTAACTTGCTACTCAAGGGTATGTTTGGATTTGTCCATTACATTCCTCATCTTCCGGGTAGACATGATACTTTGCTAGATATCAATCTTGTCTTGTGGGTTGATCGGATCAAAGAGTTTGATTAGATCAAAGCATTAGAAAGGTTCTGATTGCTAAGTCAGGTTTAGCACTAAATTGAACCTAAATTGGATTAGAGGTATTCTAATCAGGTTAGGTCAACTTGCACCTACACCTACTGCTAGCTAAGATAAGGAACCCAATGGATCACACACAAGGAAATTGATCAAGGGTCTAATTGGATTAGCTCATGTTTGCAAGATGAACATGCTAGCACATGTTGCAAACCCTAGCTCCTGATTCAAATTAAATTCGAATCTGATTCTTAGATTAGGTTGATCTAATATGATTAGATCATGACCTAATATGGGTTAGCCAAGAGTTGGAACCCATTTGGCTTTAATTAGACTTGATTTGATTAGTCTCACTTGGGAATTCACTATAACCCCTTGGATTACAGCCGGTTGTTTTCTAAGCTCACAACCAAACTTGTTGTTTTACGAGCTCACAACGAACTCGGTCGGTTTTTCCAGGCTCACCGACTAGAACCAACCCGATTGTTTTCCCGGAATCACAATCGAACCCTTACACGTTGGTTTTACACTCGGCTCACCAACCAACCTCAATACCCTTGATTCAATCCCCCGATTGAACCAAGCAAAGACAAGATGGAAGTAAAAAGGAGTAACAGAAAAACAGAGCTTCTCAAAAGCAGATAAATAACAATATAAACAAAAGAGAAGTTAGAAGCCCTCAAACACGTTTGAGTTGGAGTAGAGTAGGGCTTCTTGAACTTCGGGTCTCCTCTTGAATGTCTGGTCGACTTGAATGCAGGAGGAGATCTCTTTCAATGTTGGGAAGAAGTAGGTGGATGCAGTTAATGTTGCTCTTCCCTCTTTTCCGTTGAAAACCAGGTTGCAGAGATTGAAAGCTTGATTACTTTGAGTGGAATAGTTGTTCTCTGCCTTGCTACAGTCTTCTGTGGCTATTTAAGCCATCCCCCACGGAAACTAGCCGTTAGAGACCTTTTTCTGCCCGTTCTGCACACTCTGCACAGCCTGACAATATGTCCGTTGGTGGGTTGGAGTCGACTCGCGCGATCAGGAGTCGACTCGGCTGTAGCGGGAGTCGACTCATGCTTTTCTGGAGTCGACTCGGCAACTGTTCCGGATTTGAATTAAAGTCGCCTCTTCGACTGGGAGTCGACTCGACTTGACCCGGAGTCGACTCGCCAACTTCTGGAGCTGACTTGGCATTTTCGGAGTCGGCTCATCCCATGGAGTCTGTGGATCTATTTTTGAACTTGGTCCACTCGAGTCGACTCGACAATCCTGGGAGTCGACTCGGCGCTCAGAGCCCGAACTCTCGATCTACTATCTTTTAGCTCGTCCAGTCTTGGAGTCGACTCGAACTGTTCTGGAGTCGACTCGGCTCTCAGTTTCCGAAACTTAGTCTTCTGTGTTTTTAGTGAAGCGCTGCCTTGGAGTCGACTCGAGCTGTCTGGGAGTCGACTCGAATCTCAGAGACAGCAAATTGGTCTTCTGTCTTCTTTGGGGTCGCGGTGTCTCGGAGTCGACTCGTGCAATGCGGGAGTCGACTCGAATCTCAGAGTCCGAAAAACGCTCTCTGACTTTTGCCTTGTTGTTGCCCAGATAGACAACCCAAGAGGGGGGGTGAATTGGGTTTTTAAATTAACTTGAATATTTAAAACTTTGTGGATGATTAATTTAAAGCTATAGCAAGTTGTTTAACTAAAGCTAAGTGCTGTGAGTAGTGTCCGGGGAAGAAGATGAGAGACAATGCACTACAAACACAAAGTTTTATAGTGGTTCGGAGCTAACCCTTGCTCCTACGTCCACTCCCCAAGTCTCACTTGGGAATTTCACTATAACCCCTTAGATTACAGTCGGTTGTTTTACAAGCTCACAACCCAACTTGTTGTTTTGCGAGATCACAACGAACTCGGTCGGTTTTCACAGGCTCACCGACTAGAACCAACCGATTGTTTTCACGGGCTCACAATCCAACCCAGTTGGTTTTTCCAAAGGCTCACCAACCACAACCTTACAATGATTGTTTTCCGGGTTCACAATCAACCCGGTTGGTTTTCCCCAAAGGCTCACCAACCACAACCTTACAACGTTGGTTTTTTCCTTTGGCTCACCAACAAACCTTAACCCCTTGATTCAATCCCTTGATTGAATCAAGTGAATACAAGAGATAGAAGAAAACAGAAAATAGCTTCTCAAAAAGCAGATTTAAAACAATATAATCGTAAAGGAGTTAGAAGCCCTCAAACGCTTTTTAGCTGGTGAAGAGGTATGGCTTCTGGAACTCCGGTCTCCTCTTGAAAGAGTGGTCGACTTGAATGCAGGAGGAGGAAGCTTTGATTGTTGGGAGGAAGTTGTTGGAGCAGTAAATGCAGATCTCCCCTTTTTCGTTTAAGAGCACTTGGAGAGCTTGAAAACTTGAATGCTTGGAGTGGAATGTCTATTCTCTACCTTGCTACAGTCCTCTGTGGCTATTTAAGCCAACCCCCACGGAAACTAGCCGTTACTCTGCTTTTTCTGGCCGTTCTGCACACTCTGCGCAGCCTGACAATATGACCGTTGGTGGGTTGGAGTCGACTCGCGCGATCAGGAGTCGACTCGGCTGTAGCAGGAGTCGACTCACGCTTTTCCGGAGTCGACTCGGCAACTGTTCCAAATTTGAATTAAAGTTGCAGTCTTGACTGGGAGTCGACTCGTCTTGACCTGGAGTCGACTCGCCAACTTCTGGAGCTGACGTGGCAATTTTGGAGTCGGCTCATCCACTGAAGTCCGTGGATCCAAATTTGAATTTTGTCCACTCGAGTCGACTCGACTGTCCTGGGAGTCGACTCGAATCTCAGAGCCCGAACTCCCGATTCTCTGTCTTTTGGCTCATCCAGTCTTGGAGTCGACTCGGCTCTCAGTTTCCGAAAGTTGGTCTTCTGCCTTTTGACGTGAAGCTTGTCTCGGAGTCGACTCGAGCTGTCTGTGAGTCGACTCGAATCTCAGAGGCAGTAACATGGTCTTCTGTCTGTTGATGGTCGCTCAGTCTCGGAGTCGACTCGCGTACTGCGGGAGTCGACTCGAATCTCAGAGTCCGAAGATCGTTCTCTGACTTTTTCTTTGTGTTTCTCTTGGAGTCAACTCTTACTACCCTGGAGTCGACTCGTTGAACATTGGAGTCGACTCGCGCACTTCGGGAGTCGACTCGTTGACAGTTTCTGAGTTGAAGCTTTCTGTCCTTCTGTCTGTTCTCAGTCGGAGTCGACTCGTACTGATCTGGAGTCGACTCGAGCTCGTGCCAGTGAACTTGATACGCTTGGAGTCGACTCGTGATACTCGGGAGTCGACTCGAGTCTCAGACATTGGTTCATGCAGACTTCTTAACTTATCCAAAATACTATGAACCAAGTATAGAAACACTTGAACAGAATTTTCACTGAAACACTCAATTGAATTCATTAGTAATCACAAGATATACTCAAATGCTTTGAGCTCATCAAAATCAAATGGGGTTTTAATCAATCACTCCACAATCTCCCCCTTTTTGATGATGACAAAACTTTGAGTATATGTAAAGTGAATTGCTCATAAAACAATGAAGTAAAATCCATAAATGAATTCAAATGTCTGATAATTTAATTTATCCAAGTTTGAAAGGAGTGAAACATTAAATTTCGGAGTTAAAGCTCCCCCTTTTATTTGGAATTATATAAGCCTTCATATTATGCAATCAATTGTTCGGCTTATATGTCATTAATGATTTAGCTTGATTAAAATTCAGATTCTCCCCCTCAACATATGCATTCAACTATGTTTTGATTCTCTGAATTTCCTTTTAATGCTTTGAAGTTTTTGAACTGAATTTTATCTTTTTAGAGGGAAAATCTGTCAATTTGTTCTTGAGTAGGATTCAGCTAATCTCCGAATATCCCTTGAATAGATTCTGGAGATTACTCCATTAGGAGCCCCAAAAGAGAGATAATGAGCCTCGAGGTACCGAATCCACTTAGAACAAATTTGTGTGTGTTATTAAGAGTTTATCTTTTTATTTATTTTCATTGATTTCTTTTACATATTTTTTCAAATTTCTCCCCCTTTTTGTCATCATACCAAAAAGGAGGTAATCACACACAATCAATGGCACAACCAATCATCAAATGGCACATAATTGAAGAGAAAATGTCTACTCATTGTATTGATATGAATGTGAATACATGTGAGAATACAATAAGTAAAGCAAAGCAAGACAAAACACAACTCAAACACATCTATGTCCTCCTCGAGGATGAAGCTCCCCCTCTCGAGGATGCATCTCCTCCTCTGGAGGGTGTGGCTCCTCTCGAGGATGTGGCACCTGTTAGATGTATGCCCTAGAAGCCAATTTGGCTGACACATTGTTGATTCTAGGGACATAATTTTGTACTTGACTATTTATTATTGATTAAATAAAAGGCATCTTTTCATTCATATTATTTATGTGTCTATGAATCGTCCAAGGAATTAATAAGATGATGATACATATTCTCAAGAGTTGAGAATTTAAGGCATGTATCATTGGTGATTAATTTCTAAATGCTCCTGATCAATGGATCATCACGAGGACGGTGATCGATCCGATCAGTGCACAGATCACTTTCCTTCTAGATCGACGAGACTTGAGTCCACAGTGTAGGGACACTGAAGTGATAGTGCAGGTGCTTGTTAGAGAACAAGGGTACTCAGCGTGACCAAGACAAGAAGTCACTTGGATGTCTATCCACTCGTCAGTGACTTGCTTGATGTTGCAGTAGTATGACTGGTCCTTTGACCTGCGGTGCTTCGGTTACTCACAGTGAGGTTATTGTAGTTTGACTGCACACATACATGGTCTCTAGCCATATGGGTCCATGCAGTGTAGATTGGCTGCAGTAAGTTCACTGTAGGAGTAGGGTATGCACCTATAAGGAATCTATCGACCTTGATAGAAGAGGAGTGATCCTATGTGATTTGTTCGACTGAGTTCTAAGACCTTGGCCAGGGCAGTAATATAAAGTGGAAAAAGAGTTTTCCATTAGCGAACTCAAGTCGAATAAATCTTGACATATGACAGACGATGGGGTTTGACGAGTTGTCCATGACCTCCGCCCTGTAGGGATCCACGATAGTAGGACTGTATCACACGTTAACTGCACCTAGAGGTTCATCATTCCATTCTGCTGGGTAGCCACTACATGCTGCTAGGTGTCACTGGTGGATGGTGGGACTCATAGGGATTATCTTGATGATCGATAAACCCTAATGAGTTGAGTTGGAATCGTTCCAACCCATTGAAAGGAGTTTTCAATGATATTGAGATAAAGATCACAATATATCTCACTACCAGTCAGAATAGAACCTATGGGGTCACACACACTAGAAGTATTGACCGATCCGATGGTTGAAATCGTGATTAGGAATCACAAGTAATCAATTTGATTGATAAGAAGTTGAAGAAGGAACAAAGGGAATTAATTAATTGGACTTGAAACAAGAGTCCTACTTCGAGTAGGATACCTAGAGTCCTAATTGGATTAGGACTGGGAATCCTAGTTGGAGTAGGACTGGGATTCCTACTTGGAATAGGATTCCTACAATCCTAATGAGATTAGGAATTTTGAATTAAAATTGGATTCCTACTTGGAGTAGGATTCCTAGAAATCCTAATTGGATTAGGACTTCGGATTCAAATAGAGTCCTAATTGGATTAGGACTAAAATTAAATACATCCTAATTGGATTAGGATTCCTTAAGTCTAAATTAATTATTAATCTAATGAATCAACATGACTCCTAATTGGATTAGGATTGAAGAGTTCAATTGAGTCATGGTTCATTCAAGTCCTAATTGGATTAGGACTAGCCTAGATTGGATCCAAATTGGTTCACCCTTGGGCTAAGCCTAATTGGATTAAGGCTAAACCACATTAGGGCCTCCCAATCATCATTAGATGAGGATTAGGGCAACATGAGAGGGAGGGGCTCACGCCCCTCCTCCTTGGATCTCTTGGTGCGGCAACAAGAGGGGCCGGCGCCCCTCTTGGTAATACATCAAGGGCTCCTAACTTGTAGGAGCCCTAGATGTTATAAAAGGAGGACTCTTGGGGGCTGACCTAATGTATATAGGAATCCCCCTCCTCTCCATCACGTGGCCACCCTCTCCCTCCCT
The DNA here is from genome assembly GCF_009389715.1 of Phoenix dactylifera. Taxonomy (NCBI): domain Eukaryota; kingdom Viridiplantae; phylum Streptophyta; class Magnoliopsida; order Arecales; family Arecaceae; genus Phoenix; species Phoenix dactylifera. Next base: position 169,541 of record NW_024068067.1, on the reverse strand, counting down.
TGGTTCAGCCGCCAGCAAGAAGAAGGGAAAAAGAAGCCATGGCGCCCTCCTCTTCCTCCTTTCCTCCTTCCAACGCAGGGAAAAGAAAGTAGGCTGCAGGGGCCTTGCTTCTTCCTCTTCTTCTTCCTTCTTCTTCCTCCTCTCAAGTACATTCATGAGTTGAAAGAAAGAGAGGAGATCAGCCATCAAAAGTTATCTCTGCAAGGGAGCTAGCACCCCGGTGAGATAGAAAGCTTGGATCGGATCCTGCTTCGTGTGGATACCCGTAGAGGCCGGACGTTTGAACGGCTTCAAGCGAACCCTCTTCCAAAAACCACGAATTCAGATTTGCGGTGATCATCTACCCGCGCAAGGTGAAGATCTGATCTTCCTAATAGTTTTAAAAGTTTTAATTCTTACCTAATTATGAAAGGTCTCGAAACAACGTTCATGCGATGAACGTAGATCCCGTGCATGCCGATTCCGCTGCCATCTGAAAAATTTTTAAAATATCAGCGGCGTGGGCGGGTTTCCAACAGTGGTATCAGAGCCTAGGCTTCGTAGATTAAGGTAAGAATTAAATATCTAAAGGCTTATTAGATCTGAAAATTGAATGATCATGCATGCTGAAAAATTCTGCATGCAGATTTTTCAGGGGTGCTGATTTTTGCATGCTGATTTTTATGTGATAAAAAGATGATTCTAATTACATTGTTAATGGGATTACAAAGTTTAGAATCATGATTAGCATGATCAGCGACCTATGTCATGATATAATCAGTTAGTTTTCAGATCTGAAAATTATAATTGTTGCATACGGTGATGATCATAGGATTCAAACCCTTTTGGTATCAAATGTAATGACCTGCGATGTGATCTGTGATGTCATGTAATTTTTTAGATGCTTGCATGCATCTTATTTGATGTTTTGAGAGGCCTGCGTGCCTCCTGAAAGGGGATGTAATTTATTTTTATTTTTATTTTACATCTGGTTGTATTTCTGTGATGTGATGTACATCAACGATCAAGCTGAAGCAAAGGCATGAGATGAAAGGTGATCTAAGCGGTTGATGGCGATGGGATCAAGAGTTGATCAAGGATCGAATCAAGGAGGCTTGGAACCAATTCAAGAGTTGAAGACCACTTGATCGATTGATGTGCATGTGCTTGTAATACGACCTAATTAGAATCCATGATCATCACCTATTTAAAGTTTAGCTTTAATTTGATGCTGCGATTATAACTGCCTGTGATGTGCCGTTTACATGTGATGTGAATGCGAGTCGGGTAGATAGGTTTACATATGATGTAGCAAACCCAATTGAGACCTAAATCAAAACCTCCTCAATCAAGTCGAGAGTGAACCGACATGAGCAAGTCATATTAGATTAATTGATCTAATTGGTGTCTAGGAAAGCATGAAAGGTGGTTACTTAATTAGGACCTTACTCTCTGAGTAAGGAGAGCCTCCCACCTGCTTACCTGGCCAATTGTTCGATTACCTCTTATGAAGGGCTCAAGTTGCAAACACTAAGACCTGATTAACCAATATTAAGTCAATAGGTCTTCCACTGTAGTAGAGCTGCTAAGGCCTTTCTGATGTTGATTTGTCTCGGCTGGACACAGTGGTCAAGTTGCATCGGGGGGCTGGACCTCTCTATAGACATAAGATGTTGTAGGGTAAAGGTGGGGTTGGGCACCAATAACTGTTAGGTGAGGACCCAATGACGACTTTATTCCTACGGTTATACGGTAGGTCTGACTTAACTAAGAAATGGGACCAATAACTGTTAGGTGAGGTTTTCATGGCTTAGAGACCAAGTTACACTGCAACATGCTTGAGAAGCATTGTACAAGAGTTGTACACTCATCCATCTATGTGTCACCAATAACTGTTAGGTGAGGTGGCATGTAAATCGGTGGGACCGCAGTACCCACTAGAAACCCTAGTCGTGTGGGATTTCCGTTTCCCTACCAGGGGAGTGTGAGGGATTCGAGAAAATAGTGGGAGTTACATTTGTTCTAAAAGACCTTAGAACAGATTAGGATCAAGTACAAAAGTCTAACTAGAATCTTTACTCTCTGAGGATTATAAAGTCAGCTTCTAGACTCTTAACTCATATCCTATAAAACAACCGTTTGACCAAACCCAATTATAAAGATTGGCTCAGCAAATTTCAAAAATAGTTTTGAATTGTGAGAAATTTGGGTATATGCTAGACCATGGAATCCCCATGTTACCAATCCGTCCGATCACTGATCAGCGTAAGACGCTTGTTAAGTGGACGAACAATAACAATAAAGTTAGGTGCTGCACAAAGGCATCCATGTCCAATGCATTACAATGCCAGCATGAGAACATAAAGATTGCCAGGGACATATTAAATCACCTGCAAAAGTTGTATGGTGATCAGAGTCACGCAGCTCGGTTTGAAGTGTCCAAGAGGCTCTTCAAAGCTAAGATGAACGATGGGCAGTCTGTCCATGATCATGGTTTGACCATGATAAAGGACTTAGAGAAGCTTGAGAAGCTTGGCATGACCATGCACAAGGAATTGCAAACGGATTTGATCTCGCAATCCCTTCCAGCTTCATATGAATAGTTTATAGTAAACTACCATATGAACAAGGTTGTATGCACTAAAATAGAATTGTTAAATAAATTGGTAACTACCTTAGGAACCTTGAAGAAGTTCAAGGGGCATCGTTTTCGCTGTCAAGTTGGTTTCTACTTTCAAGAGAGAGTCTATTTGGAAGAAGAAGAAGCCTGCGAAGAAGCAGAAGACTAAGAAAACACCAAGTAAGGAAGTTCCAAGAAAAAGGCCAATTGCAAGGAAAAGTGTTTCCATTGCATCATGGACGGCCATTGGAAGAGGAACTGTCCTACATACATGGGAAGCATAAAGTACATGAAGGGTGACAGACCTTCAGAAGGTTTTTCGGATATGCTCAGGATACTTAGGGACTGTGACCTATTGCTAGCAGAAATTTGATTTCTGTATTTTATTTAGCATAGAAAGATTTTTATTTATTTGAAAAATTAAATTGATTTAACATGGTTTTAAGATTGACAGTCTCTATCACATACATATGGATGTATCTGTGAATATATCTGAGCAAACAGTGAATACCATAGGATCTAATAGATCCAAAAATGAGATAAATCTAAAGTATTTAAGGCACCTCAGGCTTGGCCATATAGGAGAAGACAGAATAAACAAATTGGAGAAACATGAGCTTTTGGGCTCACTGACTTTCGAGTCATATTTGATTTGTGAATTCTGCCTTCAAGGAAAGATGGCCAAATTATCCTTTGTAGGACACAGGGAGGTCCACTGAAATACTTACCCTAGTACACACTGATGTGTGTGGCCCATTCGATGTGCAGGCTAGGGGTTGTAATTTTTTACTTCATTTTACCGATGATTATTCACGGTATGGATATGTGTATGAGACACAAATATGAAACTTTTGAAAGGTTCAAAGAGTTTAACTATGAAGTAGAAAAACATATAGAAAAACTCACTAAGGTTCTTCGATCAGATCGAAGAGGTAAATACCTTAGTTGAGAGTTCCGTGATTATCTCAAGGAGAATGGTATAGTTTTATAATGGACTCCTCCTGGTACACCTCAGTTCAACGAAGTGTCGAAGAGGAGGAATCGGACTCTATTGGATATGGTCCGATCCATGATGAGCTTCACTGATTTACCCTTGTCTCTTTAGATAGATGCCCTATTTTCAGCGATTTATTTATTGAATAGAGTTCCCTCTAAATCCGTTCCTACCACACCGTATGACATATGGCATGGTAAGAAACCAAGTCTGGGTCATCTCAAGATTTGGAGATGTCCGGCCCACGTCAAGAGACTACAGGCGGACAAGCTAGAGGCTAGGATCATAAGTGCTCGTTTTATATGATATCCTAAAGAGTCATTAGGATACAATTTTTACGTCTCAGAGGATCACAATGTGTTTGTGACCCGTCATGCCATCTTCTTGGAAAAACAGTTTATCCTTGATAGAGGCAGTGGGAGGAAAATTGAGCTTGAAGAGAAAGTCTCTGAAAAGCAACGAGTCATGGATCCTATCGAACCCATTAATACAGAGCCAGTACACGATGTCCCTCAACCACCTCGCAGATCAAGTAGGGTCTCCCATCCTCCCGATAGATACTTAGGTATACTAGAAGAGGATACCGAGGAAATGTTCCTAGTGGGAGATAGGGATCACATACAGGATTCCAAAACCTACAACGAGGCGATATCTGATATCAATTCCGAGAAATATCTGGAAGCTATGATGTCAGAGTTAGACTCCATGCATTCCAACCAAGTCTGGACCTTAGTAGACCCACCAGAAGGTATTGTACCTATTGGATGCAAATGGATCTACAAAAGGAAGATAGGTTCGGATGGAGAGGTAGAGACCTATAAGGCAAGGCTTGTGGCGAAAGGGTATAGTCAGCGCGAAGTCATTGACTATCAGGAGACCTTTTCACCTGTAGCCATGCTAAAATCCATCCGAACATTGCTTGCCAATGCAGCATTTCATGATTATGAAATCTGGCAGATGGATGTGAAAACTGCTTTCCTGAATGGATATCTTGATGAAGATATCTATATGGAACAGCCTTTGGGTTTCACTTCCAGTGATGGAGATCACAAGGTCTGCAAGCTGCAAAGGTCCATCTATGGACTAAAACAAGCATCTCGGAGTTGGAACACTCGGTTCGATGACGCAATCAAAACGTTTGATTTCATCAAAAACAAAGAGGAACCGTGTGTTTACAAAAAGGTTAGTGGGAGTTCTGTCATTTTTCTCGTGTTGTACGTAGATGACATTCTCCTGATTGGGAATGATATTCCCATGCTAACCTCGGTCAAAGTCTGGTTGTCAAAAGAATTCTCCATGAAAGACCTTAGGGAAGCATCCTATATTTTGGGAATAAAGGTCTATAGAGATAGATCTAAAAGGATGCTTGGCCTTTCACAGAAAATGTACATAGAGGAGGTGCTGAAGAGGTTCAGTATGGAAAACTCCAAGAGGGGTCTCTTACCCCTAAGACATGGAATTCATCTCTCCAAGAAGATGTGCCCCAACACATCTGAAGAGATTCAACGCATGAGCAAGATTTCCTATGCATCGGCAATAGGAAGCCTCATGTATGCCATGCTGTGTACACGACCTGATATAGCTCTTACTGTGAGTGTCACAAGCAGATATCGATCGGATCCAGGCAAGAAGCACTGGATAGCTGTGAAGAACAGTCTTAAGTACTTGAGAAGAACTAAGGACATGTTCTTGGTCTTTGGGAGAAGATCAGAGTTGAAGGTAGAAGGATGCACACATATTGATGATAGAAAGTCTACATCAGAATATGTGCAATTGTGGTTCAGTAAATTGGAAGAGTTCCAAACAACCGATCATTATAGATTCTACCTTAGAAGCTGAATGTTAAGCCGTATCTAAGGGTGCAGTGGAAACCTTCTGATTAAAAGTTAATTGCAGAGTTAGGTGTAATGTCATTAGATGCCATAACACTTTACTGCGATAACATTGGCACCATAGCACTAGCTATGGAGCCATGGTCTCATCAGAAGTCCAAGCACATAGAGCGGCGCTTCCATTTCATACGCGACTATGATGTAGAGGTGCAGAGAGTAGACTCCGCGGATAACGTGGCAGACCCGTTCACTAAGCAGCTGAGTCAGCAAAAGACTGAAGCCCACCTTGAGAAGATGGGCCTAAGATATATGACCAATTGGCTTTAGTGCAAGTGGGAGATTGTTAGATGTATGCCCTAGAAGCCAATTTGGCTGACACATTGTTGATTCTAGGGACATAATTTTGTACTTGACTATTTATTATTGAATAAATAAAAGGCATCTTTTCATTCATATTATTTATGTGTCTATGAATCGTCCAAGGAATTAATAAGATGATGATACATATTCTCAAGAGTTGAGAATTTAAGGCATGTATCATTGGTGATTAATTTCTAAATGCTCCTGATCAATGGATCATCACGAGGACGGTGATCGATCCGATCAGTGCACAGATCACTTTCCTTCTGGATGGACGAGACTTGAGTCCACAGTGTAGGGACACTGAAGTGATAGTGCAGGTGCTTGTTAGAGAACAAGGGTACTGAGCGTGACCAAGACAAGAAGTCACTTGGATGTCTATCCACTCGTCAGTGACTTGCTTGATGTTGCAGTAGTATGACTGGTCCTTTGACCTGCGGTGCTTCGGCTACTCACAGTGAGGTTATTGTAGTTTGACTGCACACATACATGGTCTCTAGCCATATGGGTCCATGCAGTGTAGATTGGCTGCAGTAAGTTCACTGTAGGAGTAGGGTATGCACCTATAAGGAATCTATCGACCTTGATAGAAGAGGAGTGATCCTATGTGATTTGTTAGACTGAGTTCTAAGACTTTGGCCAGGGCAGTAATATAAAGTGGAAAAAGAGTTTTCCATTAGCGAACTCAAGTCGAATAAATCTTGACATATGACAGACGATGGGGTTTGACGAGTTGTCCATGACCTCCGCCCTGTAGGGATCCACGATAGTAGGACTGTATCACACGTTAACTGCACCTAGAGGTTCATCATTCCATTCTGCTGGGTAGCCACTACATGCTGCTAGGTGTCACTGGTGGATGGTGGGACTCATAGGGATTATCTTGATGATCGATAAACCCTAATGAGTTGAGTTGGAATCGTTCCAACCCATTGAAAGGAGTTTTCAATGATATTGAGATAAAGATCACAATATATCTCACTACCAGTCAGAATAGAACCTATGGGGTCACACACACTAGAAGTATTGACCGATCCGATGGTTGAAATCGTGATTAGGAATCACAAGTAATCAATTTGATTGATAAGAAGTTGAAGAAGGAACAAAGGGAATTAATTAATTGGACTTGAAACAAGAGTCCTACTTCGAGTAGGATACCTAGAGTCCTAATTGGATTAGGACTGGGAATCCTAGTTGGAGTAGGACTGGGATTCCTACTTGGAATAGGATTCCTACAATCCTAATGAGATTAGGATTTTGAATTAAAATTGGATTCCTACTTGGAGTAGGATTCCTAGAAATCCTAATTGGATTAGGACTTCGGATTCAAATAGAGTCCTAATTGGATTAGGACTAAAATTAAATACATCCTAATTGGATTAGGATTCCTTAAGTCTAAATTAATTATTAATCTAATGAATCAACATGACTCCTAATTGGATTAGGATTGAAGAGTTCAATTGAGTCATGGTTCATTCAAGTCCTAATTGGATTAGGACTAGCCTAGATTGGATCCAAATTGGTTCACCCTTGGGCTAAGCCTAATTGGATTAAGGCTAAACCACATTAGGGCCTCCCAATCATCATTAGATGAGGATTAGGGCAACATGAGAGGGAGGGGCTCACGCCCCTCCTCCTTGGATCTCTTGGTGCGGCAACAAGAGGGGCCGGCGCCCCTCTTGGTAATACATCAAGGGCTCCTAACTTGTAGGAGCCCTAGATGTTATAAAAGGAGGACTCTTGGGGGCTGACCTAATGTATATAGGAATCCCCCTCCTCTCCATCACGTGGCCACCCTCTCCCTCCCTTGGTTCAGCCGCCAGCAAGAAGAAGGGAAAAAGAAGCCATGGCGCCCTCCTCTTCCTCCTTTCCTCCTTCCAACGCAGGGAAAAGAAAGTAGGCTGCAGGGGCCTTGCTTCTTCCTCTTCTTCTTCCTTCTTCTTCCTCCTCTCAAGTACATTCATGAGTTGAAAGAAAGAGAGGAGATCAGCCATCAAAAGTTATCTCTGCAAGGGAGCTAGCACCCCGGTGAGATAGAAAGCTTGGATCGGATCCTGCTTCGTGTGGATACCCGTAGAGGCCGGACGTTTGAACGGCTTCAAGCGAACCCTCTTCCAAAAACCACGAATTCAGATTTGTGGTGATCATCTACCCGCGCAAGGTGAAGATCTGATCTTCCTAATAGTTTTAAAAGTTTTAATTCTTACCTAATTATGAAAGGTCTCGAAACAACGTTCATGCGATGAACGTAGATCCCGTGCATGCCGATTCCGCTGCCATCTGAAAAATTTTTGAAATATCAGCGGCGTGGGCGGGTTTCCAACAGCACCTCCTCTGGAGGATGGTGCTCCTCCTCTCAATCGGCTCTGCTCCATGAGGAGGGTGACTGCATCTGTCACATGTCCGAGCTGCGTGATAATAGACGTGGTGGCTCTGCTATGTGTAGTGGAGAGCTCTGTCACCGACGCCTGAAGTCCAGTCACCGATGTCTGTAGTGCGTCCAGCTTGTCGATGAGTACATTCGACAAGCGCTCGGCCCCCTCGGTGGTGGTGTGCATGTCACGACCTATCTCCTCTCGCATCTGTCGAGTGGAGCTCGTGACCTCACTCATGCTATGGAACTGGGCCTGGACCAAACTCCGGATATTGTAGATCTCTTCCCGTACATGAGCCGTCATGTCAGTCACGGCTGTCAAGGAAGGGACCAGGGCAGAGGAAGTGGGCGCAGAAGAGGGAGCAGGCACCGAGCCGCGGATCTCCCGAAGCAGCTCGTCCTTCAGATCTCGGACGATCTCCTGCCGCAGCTCCCGGAGCTGCTCTGTATCAATACGGACCTCCATAGATGGTGGAACTGAGGAGGAAGGTCCGGCAGAGGTGGTAGGAGCAGGAGGAGTGGATGGAAGGTCTGGATTGTCTGGAAGGTCTGGGTAGTCTGAATCTGGCTCAGGACTGGGTGATGGTCTGGTGGTCTGAGCAGTGAGAGTGGACTTCCTAACCCAGATCCCTTCTCTCTTCCGAAACCCCATCCTGTGCATAGTCCCCGTACATAAGCGATCAGTCCATCGCAAGGCACGAGAGGGTTCCCTCTCAGGAATGGAAATCTCGTACTGCCTAAAAAGTAGAGTGAATAACATCCCGTATGGGAGTGAGAGCCTAGGTCTATCTAGGGGCTCACACATATACCTATAAATGAGCTTTGGGAAGTTGATCGGGGTGTCCTGAAGGATATAAGACATAATAGCTAAGTCCCTCTCATTCACAAAATCAAATCTCACTGTCTTAGGAAAGATGGACCTGGACAGAATGCTCAAAAGGATTCTCACTTCAATAGGAAGTGAGCTAGCAGATACCTCATCTAGGGGGGACTGAGGTGGATGCCCTAAGACGACCGTAAGGGCCGCAACTCTATCCTCAGGGTGTGCGGGAGCCACCCCTACTAATGGAAGGTGAAGGATATGGGCAATGAGGTCCTCTGTGACACGCAACGGGACACCTACTACCGTGCCCTCGATACCTCCATCTCCCCGATGGACGGTACTGTAAAACTCTTGAACTAGGCCAGGATAGGTGGGAAGGTCCAAGGTGAGGAAGTACTCTAGGCCCTGGGCTCTAAGCCTATCGCCTATGGTGAACCCCTCCCGAGAGAGATAGTCGAAATCGACAAACCTCCCGGAGGTGACGGTCTTCCCGGCCAACGGCCTAACGAGAACCACCCTAGGCGGGGAACGATCCGGAGGTGGTTGCCTCGCGGGATCGTGCCGCGCCTTGGAGCGCCGCTCGGGACCGGCCTCGGGACGGGACCTCTTCCTAACGACGGTCTTACGAGGCATCTTGACCTAAACGGGAAGAAAAATACCTAGAGGACGGTGAAGGACCGACAGAGGAAGCTCGGGACGGACCGGAAATGACCTAGGAACGGACGGAAGCTCAATGTCCGGCGAAGAATCGACGGGAAAAAGGGCTTGGAGACGATCGGGGATGACCTAGGAGTCGGCTCTAGGGCTTTGTGAACAGTGGCGGCTTGAGGAAAAGTGTTTGCGAAACGACAACCCTAGGGTTAAAAAGTCGGATCCCGACTGCGAGTCGACTCCCCTGAGTCGCGAGTCGACTCGACCTCGAGTTGACTCCAGAATATGCGCGAGTCGACTCTCTGTTAGCGCATGTAGACTTCGAGTCGACTCCCGACATTGTGCGAGTCGACTCCCCCTCAGCTGCCAACTTTGCGAGTCGACTCCCGCAAATGTGCGAGTCGACTCCCCCTTAGGAGCCGGCTCTGAAACTTACTCGAGTCGTCTCTAACCTTGGCACGCACCTAAAAACCATGTCATAATCGTGCCAAATGAGGGAAAATCAGCTAATTAAGGACTGATTTGATGATCACTGTATAGAAACTCTATTTTAACCTCATTCTAATCATCAAAATCAATTAATCTAGTGAAAAACTCCCACTAGGATGGATCAATCACTCCTAATCCCCTTCTAAGCACACTAAACCTCTCTTCACTTAGGGGTTTTGTAAAAATGTCTGCTAATTGATTATCAGTACACACAAATTGGAGTGACACATCACCATTCAATACATGATCTCTTATGAAGTGATGTCTTATCTCAATGTGTTTAGTTCTTGAGTGTTGAATTGGATTTTTAGTGAGATTTATGGCACTTGTGTTATCACAATTAATGGGGATTTTATCTTGTTTAATGCCATAATCTTCTAATTGTTGTTTAATCCATAAGATTTGAGCACAACAACTCCCGGCTGCAACATATTCAGCTTCTGCAGTGGATAATGCAACCGAGTTTTGTTTCTTGCTAAACCATGAGATTAGGTTTTCTCCTAGAAATTGACAGGACCCGCTGGTACTTTTTCTATCCAGCTTACATCCAGCGAAGTCTGAATCTGTGTACCCTATTAAGTTTAGGCTAGATTCTTTAGAGTACCACAGCCCTATGTTCTTAGTTCCAATTAAGTATTTAAAGATTCTCTTAACTGCAGCTAGGTGTGATTCTTTAGGATTAGCCTGATATCTAGCACACATGCACACACTAAACATAATATCAGGCCTACTTGCAGTAAGATACAGTAAAGAACCTATCATACCTCTATAAAGTTTTTGATCTACAGATTTACCTGATTCATCTTGGTCTAACTTGCATGATGAGCTCATGGGGGTGCTGATTGACTTGTTTCCCTCCATATCAAACTTCTTGAGCATCTCCTTGATATATTTTGCTTGATTAATGAAGATGCCTCCTTCAGATTGTTTGATTTGAAGCCCGAGGAAGTAGTTCAGCTCTCCCATCATGCTCATCTCAAACTCACTCTGCATCAAATCAGCAAATTCCTCGCAGAGGCGATTGTTAGTAGCACCGAAAATGATATCATCAACATAAATCTGTACTAATAACATATCCTTATTTTTCTTTTTCAGAAATAATGTTGTATCTACATTTCTCCTAGAGAATTCATGTTCTAATAGGAATTTACTAAGTCTCTCATACCATGCTCTAGGTGCTTGTTTTAGTCCATAAAGTGCTTTGTTCAGTTTATACACATGATTAGGGTATTGATGATTTTCAAAACCAGGAGGTTGTTCTACATACACCTCCTCATTAATAAACCCATTTAGAAAAGCACTCTTTACATCCATTTGATATAGTTTGAAGTCCTTAGAGCATGCATATGCTAATAGAAGTCTAATTGCCTCAAGTCTAGCTACGGGAGCAAAGGTTTCATCAAAATCTATGCCTTCTTCTTGATTATAACCCTTTGCTACTAGTCTAGCCTTATTTCTTATAACAATTCCATTTTCATCTAGCTTATTTTTATATATCCATTTAGTACCTATAATTGGATATTCAGAAGGTCTCTCCACTAGATCCCAAACCTTGTTTCTAGTAAATTGATTTAGTTCTTCTTGCATTGCATTTATCCAATTTACATCATTTTCGGCTTCTTCTATATGTTTGGGCTCAAAGTGTGAAACAAAAGCTAGATGATTATTCAAATTCCTAAGGGATGCTCTAGTCCTAACCGGTTGTGATGGATCATCTAGAATTAGTTCCTTAGGATGCCCGTGAGCATACCTCCAAGCTTTAGCTAGCCCATGATCCACTATAGGCTCTTGGTTTGACGATTCTCCTTCAATCAACTTTTGATTATCATCTTGTAATCCCATCTCATCTATCTTTTCTTCAAGTATTTCAATATCATCATCAAAATTAACCTTCTTACTAGATGAGATGTCACTAGAGTCATCAAAAACAACATGTATAGATTCTTCTATAACTAGGGTTCTTTTATTAAAGATTCTATAGGCTTTACTAGTTGTAGAATAACCTAGGAATATTCCTTCATCAGATTTAGGATCAAATTTCCCTAGATTATCTTTCCCATTATTATGTACAAAACACCTACATCCAAAAACATGAAAATAGTTAACTTTTGGTTTTCTGTTTTTCCACAGTTCATAAGGTGTTTTCTTTATAATGGGTCTTAATAAAACTCTATTTAATATATGGCAAGAAGTATTAATGGCTTCTCCCCAAAAGTACTTAGGGAGGTTACTTTCACATAACATCGTTCTAGCCATTTCCTCTAGAGTTCTATTCTTCCTTTCCACAACTCCATTTTGTTGTGGTGTCCTAGGTGCAGAAAAATTATGGGTTATCCCCTTTTTACTACAAAATTCGTCAAATAATTGATTTTCGAATTCGGTACCATGGTCACTTCTAATGGCTATGACTGAAGACTCTCTAGCATTTGTTACTTCCTTATGGAATTTTTTAAACATAGAAAATGCTTGATCCTTATGTACTAGGAACATGACCCATGTGTACCTAGAGTAATCATCTACTATAACAAGACCATATTTATTTCCACCTAGACTTGTTGTTCTAGTTGGACCAAATAGGTCCATGTGTAATAATTCTAGAGGCCTAGAGGTAGAGACACATTTTATGGATTTAAATGAGTTCCTAGATTGTTTGCCAAATTGACATGCTTCACATATTTTGTTCTTTTCAAATTTAAATTTTGGCAAACCTATCACGGAGTCTCTTTTAACTAATTTAGTTATTGTGTCCATGCTTGCATGACCTAACTTACGGTGCCATAACCAACTAGCATCATTATCTTTAGTTTCATTCACAACTAGACATTGGTTATGTTTTGCAAGATCTTCTAGGTCTACAACATATACATTTCCACGTCTAATCCCTTTAAAAACTAAGCTATTATCATTAGGATTTGTTATAATACATAGTGATGGTTTAAACATAACATCATATCCTTTATCACATAATTGACTGATGCTTAACAAGTTATGCTTAAGACCATCAACATATCTGACATTATCTATAAAAGTAGAAGGGGTGATTTGAACTTTACCAATACCAATGATGTGACCTTGGTTGTTGTCTCCAAACGTCACAGCACCTCCCTTCTTAGCTTCAAGGGTGAAAAATTGGTCTTTATCACCCGTCATGTGCCTTGAGCAGCCACTATCCAAATATCAGCAATTTTTGTTGACCTTGGCTGCAAGACACTCCTACACAAGCAAATCATGTCATCTTAGGTACCCAAGTTTTCTTGGGTCCTTCATGGTTAGTCAAGTTGGTTCCTTTTGGAACCCATACCCTTTTAATCTTTCTTTTAGTTTTCCTTTTCCTATAGTCACATGCATTTGCCTTATGTCCTATATTTTCACAACAAAAACAGATCATTTTCTTAGTTTTATTTTCCCCAGCTTTGACAAAGAAGTTACTAAGAAGTTTTTGTTTATTTTTCGGTTTATACCCTAAACCCGCTTTATTAAATACGGCTCGTTGACTGTTAAGTATCATGTTTAACTTTTCAGAACTATATGTGAATTTTTCAACTAAGGGTTTGTATTTGTTAAGTTCTTTAGTTAATGTTTGATTTTCGGCTTTTAGATCATTTAGTTCTTTTGTTAGATCCTTGTTTAACACTTGTTTATGGTTTTTGAGTTCTGAAAGTTCCTTAGTTAGTTTTTCATTATCTTTAGTTAAGGTACTAGTTTTCTTAATTAAGAGTTGGTTGCTTGTCTTAAGTTCTAGATTTTCTTTGGTAATAGCATCTTTATCCTTAATTAAAGAATCATACTTACGGATATAAGTTTGGTTAGTTACTTTTAGTTCCCTGTTTTTAACATTAACATCCTTATATTCAATCATTAGTTCGTTAAACGCATCATAAAGTTCATCAAATGAAAAATCATAGTGCGTATCAGAAGTTACCTCATTTTCGTTGGCCATGAAACAAAAATTGGCCTTCTCTTCTTGTTCTTCATCCGATGATGAGGATGATGCGTCGGAGTCCGATAGGGTGGTGACAAGGGCTTTCTTCTTCTTCTTGTACTTGCTGCTCTTCTTTAGTAAGGGACACTCAGCTCGGATGTGTCCCGGCTTTTTGCACTCATAGCACCCGATCCCCTCACTTTCCCTTTCCTTACCTTTGTCCTTGCGGTAGGAATTTGAGGGGCCTCTCCTTTGATGATAGAACTTCTTGTGGTTGATGAATTTCTTGAACTTGCGCACAAGAAGAGCCTCACCACCATCTTCCTCATCTTCTTCTTCTTCACTGCTGCTGCTGCAAGACAAGTCCTTGTTAGAAGAAGTAGATTTTAAAGCTATTACCTTTTTCTTATGGGAGGACTCTTCCTCGTTGTGTTGTTTCATGGTAAGCTCATGCGTCATAAGAGATCCAAGGAGCTCTTCAAGTGGAAGCTTGTTCAAGTCTTTAGCTTCTTGGATTGCCGTCACTTTAGCTTCCCACGACCTTGGTAGACACCGAAGGATTTTCCTGACAAGTTCACTGTTAGTATAGTTCTTGCCAAGGCTTTTTAGGCCATTGACAATATCAGTAAACCTAGTGAACATGCATGTAATTGTTTCGTTAGAGTCCATTTTAAATAGTTCATATTTATGAACCAAAATATTTATTTTGGACTCTTTCACTTGATTCGTGCCCTCATGGGTCACTTCAAGTCTGTCCCAAATCTCTTTTGCAGAATTGCAAGTAGAGACCCTATTGAATTCATTGCTTTAGAGTTTAATTGTGCCTTCCTCATGTCATGTTCATCCCAGTCCATTTCTAGTTTAGGTACCTTAACACCATCTACGTACATGGATGGGATGTAGGGCCCATTTACTACAATGGACCACATCTCATAGTCTTGGGCTTGGATGAATATTCTCATCCTAGCCTTCCAGTATGAGTAGTCAGATCCATTGAAGAAAGGGGGTCTTTGGGTGGACTGACCCTCAATGTGAGACGATCCAAATGGGGTTGTCATTTTGATCTTTTAACTCTTGAGTGGAAGAGTTTTTGGCTCTGATACCACTTGTTGCCCAGATAGACAACCCAAGAGGGGGGGTGAATTGGGTTTTTAAATTAACTTGAATATTTAAAACTTTGTGGATGATTAATTTAAAGCTATAGCAAGTTGTTTAACTAAAGCTAAGTGCTGTGAGTAGTGTCCGGGGAAGAAGATGAGAGACAATGCACTACAAACACAAAGTTTTATAGTGGTTCGGAGCTAACCCTTGCTCCTACGTCCACTCCCCAAGTCTCACTTGGGAATTTCACTATAACCCCTTAGATTACAGTCGGTTGTTTTACAAGCTCACAACCCAACTTGTTGTTTTGCGAGATTACAACGAACTCGGTCGGTTTTCACAGGCTCACCGACTAGAACCAACCGATTGTTTTCACGGGCTCACAATCCAACCCAGTTGGTTTTCCCAAAGGCTCACCAACCACAACCTTACAATGATTGTTTTCCGGGTTCACAATCAACCCGGTTGGTTTTCCCCAAAGGCTCACCAACCACAACCTTACAACGTTGGTTTTTCCCTTTGGCTCACCAACAAACCTTAACCCCTTGATTCAATCCCTTGATTGAATCAAGTGAATACAAGAGATAGAAGAAAACAGAAAATAGCTTCTCAAAAAGCAGATTTAAAACAATATAATCGTAAAGGAGTTAGAAGCCCTCAAACGCTTTTAAGCTGGTGAAGAGGTATGGCTTCTGGAACTCCGGTCTCCTCTTGAAAGAGTGGTCGACTTGAATGCAGGAGGAGGAAGCTTTGATTGTTGGGAGGAAGTTGTTGGAGCAGTAAATGCAGATCTCCCCTTTTTCGTTTAAGAGCACTTGGAGAGCTTGAAAACTTGAATGCTTGGAGTGGAATGTCTATTCTCTACCTTGCTACAGTCCTCTGTGGCTATTTAAGCCAACCCCCACGGAAACTAGCCGTTACTCTGCTTTTTCTGGCCGTTCTGCACACTCTGCGCAGCCTGACAATATGACCGTTGGTGGGTTGGAGTCGACTCGCGCGATCAGGAGTCGACTCGGCTGTAGCAGGAGTCGACTCACGCTTTTCCGGAGTCGACTCGGCAACTGTTCCAAATTTGAATTAAAGTTGCAGTCTTGACTGGGAGTCGACTCGTCTTGACCTGGAGTCGACTCGCCAACTTCTGGAGCTGACGTGGCAATTTTGGAGTCGGCTCATCCACTGAAGTCCGTGGATCCAAATTTGAATTTTGTCCACTCGAGTCGACTCGACTGTCCTGGGAGTCGACTCGAATCTCAGAGCCCGAACTCCCGATTCTCTGTCTTTTGGCTCATCCAGTCTTGGAGTCGACTCGAACTTCCTTGGAGTCGACTCGGCTCTCAGTTTCCGAAAGTTGGTCTTCTGCCTTTTGACGTGAAGCTTGTCTCGGAGTCGACTCGAGCTGTCTGTGAGTCGACTCGAATCTCAGAGGCAGTAACATGGTCTTCTGTCTGTTGATGGTCGCTCAGTCTCGGAGTCGACTCGCGTACTGCGGGAGTCGACTCGAATCTCAGAGTCCGAAGATCGTTCTCTGACTTTTTCTTTGTGTTTCTCTTGGAGTCGACTCTTACTACCCTGGAGTCGACTCGTTGAACATTGGAGTCGACTCGCGCACTTCGGGAGTCGACTCGTTGACAGTTTCTGAGTTGAAGCTTTCTGTCTTTCTGTCTGTTCTCAGTCGGAGTCGACTCGTACTGATCTGGAGTCGACTCGAGCTCGTGCCAGTGAACTTGATACGCTTGGAGTCGACTCGTGATACTCGGGAGTCGACTCGAGTCTCAGACATTGGTTCATGCAGACTTCTTAACTTATCCAAAATACTATGAACCAAGTCTAGAAACACTTGAACAGGATTTTCACTGAAACACTCAATTGAATTCATTAGTAATCACAAGATATACTCAAATGCTTTGAGCTCATCAAAATCAAATGGGGTTTTAATCAATCACTCCACACTTGTGTACTGCTGAGAGTCGACTCTCACTATCTTTGGAGTCGACCTGCCAACCATCGGAGTCGACTCGCGTTCCACAAGAGTCGACTCGAATCTCAGGGTCGAAAACCGCTCTCTGACTTTTCTGCCTGTAACTCCTTGGAGTCGACTCATACTTCTCCGGAGTCGACTCGGTAAACATCGGAGTCGACTCGCACACTTCAGGAGTCGACTCGCTGACAGATTTTGAGTTGATGCTTTCTGTTTGTCTGTCCGTTCTCAGTTGGAGTCGACTCGTAATGGTCAGGAGTCGACTCGAGCTCGTGCCAGTGATCCTGATACGCTTGGAGTCGACTCGTAATACTCTGGAGTCGACTCGAGTCTCAGACTTTGGTTCAAACTGACTTCTTAACTTATCCAAAATATTATGAACCAAGTCTTGAGACACTTAGACAAGATTTTCACTGAAACACTCAATTGAATTCATTAGTAAACAACATATATACTCTAATGCTTTGAGCTCATCAAAATCAAATAGGGTTTTAATCAATCACTCCACAATCTCCCCCTTTTTGATGATGACAAAACTTTGAGTATATGTAAAGTGAATTGCTCAATAAACAAGGAAATAAAATCCATAAATGAATTCATATGTCTGGTAATTTAATATATCCAAGCTTGAAAGGTGTGAAACAATAAATTTTGGAGTTAAAGCTCCCCCTTTCATTTGGAATTATATAAGCCTTCATATCATGCAATCAATTGTTTGGCTTATATATATTTAATGATTTGGCTTTCTTAAAAATTCAGATTCTCCCCCTCAACATATGCATTCTACTATGTTTTGATTCTCTGAATTTTCTTTTAGTATATTGAAGTTTTTGAATTTTAAATTTTGGTATTTAGAGAAAAAATCTGTCAATTTGTTCTTGAGTTGGATTCAGCTAATCTCCGAATATCCCTTGAATAGATTCTGGAGATTACTCCATTAGGAGCCCCAAAAGAGAGATAATGAGCCTCGAGGTACCAAATCCACTAAGAACAAATTATGTTTTAATTTTTGATTCTCATTTTGATTTCTTTATATGTTGATTCCATTTACATATCTATTCAATATTTCTCCCCCTTTTTGTCATCGTATCAAAAAAAAGGAGGTAAGCAGAACACACAATCAATCATAGATCAAATTGCACAGAAATGAAGATAAGATGTCTACTCATTGTATTGATGTGTATGTGAATACATTTGAGAATACAATAAGTAAAGCAAAACAGTACATGTCAAAATAAAACACAAAAGCAGCTACGGTCTCCTCGAGGATGTAGCTCCTCCTCTCGAGGATGTGGCTCCCCCTCTCGAGGATGTATCTCCTCCTCTCGAGGATGTATCTCCTCCTCTCGAGGATGTGGCTCCCCGAGGCATGCGCTCAACCAGTGCTTGGACCGCATTGGTGACGTTCTCGAGCTGTCGGATAACGGCCTGAATGGCCCTGCTCTGTGTCGTATCGAGCTCGAGGACCGACTTCTGCAGTGCGTCCAGCTTGTCGATAAGCACATTCGACAAGCGCTCGGCCCCCTGGGTAGTGGTGCTCATGTCCTTCCGGATGTCATCGCGCATCTTTCGAGTGATGCCCGTGACCTCACTCATACTGGAGAACTGAACCTGAATCAAACTCCTCACGTTGTAGATCTCTTCCCGTACATGGGCCGTCATGTCAGTCACGGCTGTCAAGGAAGGGACCAACTCAGAAGATGTGGGTGCAGGAGTGGGAGCTGGCACTGAACCTCGGAGCTCCCGAAGTAGCTCATCTCGCAGGTCTCTAACAATCTCCTGCCGCAACTCCAGGAGCTGCTCAGGAGCAATCCGGACCTCCATAGGTGGTGGAGCTGAGGAGGAAGGTCCGGCTGAGGTGGTAGGAGCAGAAGTGGAGGAAAAGTCAGGATAGTCAGAATCTGGCTCAGGGCTAGGAGAGTGTCTGGAGGTATGTGCGGAGGTGGATGACTTCCTAACCCATGTTCCCTCTACCTTCCGAAACTCCATCCTGTGTAGGGTCCCCGGACGCATGCGATCAGTCCATCGCAACGCCTTAGAGGGTTCCCCCTCAGGAATGGGAATCTCGTACTCCCTAAACAACAGAGTGAACATCATACCGTAGGGGAGGGTGAGCCTAGGTCTATCTAGGGGCTCACACAGATATCTATAAATGAGTTTGGGGAAGTTGATTGGGGTGTCCTGAAGAATATAAAACATAAGGGCGAGGTCCCTCTCAGACACAAAATCGAAGCGGCCAGTCTTCGGAAAAATGGACCTAGACAAAATACTCAGGAGGATCCGCACCTCAACAGGAAGTGAGCTAGCGGATACCTCGTCTAAAGGGGACTGAGGAGGATATCCTAGTATGGCCGTAAGGGCCTCAGTTCTGTCCTCGGGGTGTGTGGGAGCCACCCCCACTTGTGGAAGGTGGAGGATGTGGGCAATAAGATCCTCCGTAACGAACAGAGGGACACCGGCTACCGTGCCCTCGATACCCCCATCTCCCCGATGGACGGTACCGTAAAACTCTCTAACTAATCCAGGATAAGTGGGGAGATCTAATGTAAGAAAATACTCTAAGCCCTGGACACGCAATCTCTCACCTATGGTGAAGCCCTCCCGGGAGAGATAGTCAAAATCGACGTATCTCCCGGTGGAGACCGCCTTCCCGGCGCACGGCCTCGCGGGAACCGCCCTCGGCGGGGAACGAGCCGGAGGTTGTGACCTCGCGGGATCGTGCCGAGCCTTGGAGCGCCTCTCGGGACCGGCCTCGGGTTGGGGCCTCTTCCGGACGACGGCTTTACGAGGCATAGTGACCTAGAATGGGAGGAAAAGCCCTAATGGACGGTGAAAAGTCGACGGAAAAAGCTTGGGGACGACCGGGGACGACCTAGGAGTCGGCTCTAGGGCTTGTGAACAGTGGCGGCGGAGAATAGAAATGTTTTGAAAATGATGGAGCTAGGGTTAAAAAGTCGGATCCCGACTGTGAGTCGACTCCTCTGAGTCGCGAGTCGACTCGACCTCGAGTCGACTTCCAAAGTATGCGCGAGTCGACTCTCCTTATGCGCCTATTGACCCCGACTCTCCTTATGCGCGAGTCGACTCCCGACTGTATGCGAGTCGACTCCACCTCTGCTGCCATCGACCTCGAGTCGACTCCCGACTAAGCGCGAGTCGACTCCCCCTTACGAGCCGACTCTGAAACTTACTCGAGTCGTCTCGAACTTTGGCACGCACCTAAAAATCATGCTATGTTCGTGCCGAATGAGGGAAAATCACTAAATTATGATCTGATTTGATGATCATTGAAAAGAAACTCTATTTTAACCACAATCTAATCATCAAAATCAATGAATCTAGTGGAAACTACCACTAGGATGGATCAATCACTCCTAATCCCCTCCTAAGCACACTAAATCTCTCTTCACTTAGGGGTTTTGTAAAAATGTCAGCTAATTGATCATCAGTACAAACAAATTGGAGTGTCACATCACCATTCAGTACATGATCTCTTATGAAGTGATGTCTTATCTCAATATGTTTAGTTCTTGAATGCTGAATTGGATTTTTAGTTAGATTAATGGCACTTGTATTATCACAATTAATGGGTATTTTATCTTGTTTAATGCCATAATCTTCTAATTGTTGTTTGATCCATAAGATTTGAGCACAACAACTCCCGGCTGCAACATATTCAGCTTCAGCAGTAGATAATGCAACCGAGTTTTGTTTCTTGCTAAACCATGATATTAAGTTTTCTCCTAGGAATTGACATGACCCGCTGGTGCTTTTTCTATCAAGTTTACATCCAGCAAAGTCTGAATCTGTATAACCTATTAAGTTCAGGCTAGATTCTTTAGAATACCATAACCCTATATTCTTTGTTCCTATTAGGTATTTAAAGATTCTCTTTACTGCAATTAGATGTGATTCCTTAGGATTAGCCTGATATCTAGCACACATGCAAACACTAAACATGATATCAGGTCTACTTGCAGTAAGATACAATAAAGATCCTATCATACCTCTATATAGTTTCTGATCTACAGATTTACCTGATTCATCTTGGTCTAATTTGCATGATGAGCTCATGGGGGTGCTGATTGATTTGTTTCCCTCCATATCAAACTTCTTGAGCATCTCCTTGATGTATTTGGCTTGATTGATGAAGATGCCTCCTTCAGATTGTTTGATTTGAAGTCCAAGGAAGTAATTCAGCTCTCCCATCATGCTCATCTCAAATTCACTCTGCATCAAGTTAGCAAATTCTTCGCAGAGACGATTGTTAGTAGCACCGAAAATAATATCATCAACATAAATCTGTACTAACAACATATCTTTGTTTTTCTTCTTTAGAAACAATGTAGTATCTACATTACCCCTAGAGAACTCATGTTCTAATAGGAATTTGCTAAGCCTCTCATACCATGCTCTAGGTGCTTGTTTTAAACCATAAAGTGCTTTGTTCAATTTATAAACATGATTAGGGTATTGATGATTTTCAAAACCAGGAGGTTGTTCTACATATACCTCCTCATTAATATACCCATTTAAAAATGCACTTTTTACATCCATTTGAAATAACTTAAAGTCCTTAGAGCATGCAAAAGCTAGTAAAAGTCTAATTGCTTCAAGTCTAGCTACCGGAGCAAAGGTTTCATCAAAATCTATACCTTCTTCTTGATTATAACCCTTGGCTACTAATCTAGCCTTATTCCTTATTACAGTACCATTTTCATCAAGTTTATTTTTATAAATCCATTTGGTACCTATAATTGAATATTCAGTAGGTCTTTCAACTAGATTCCATACTTTGTTTCTAGTAAATTGGTTTAATTCTTCTTGCATTGCATTTATCCAATTTACATCTTTTTCAGCTTCTTCTATGTGTTTGGGCTCAAAATGAGAAACAAAGGCTAGATGATTATTTAAGTTCCTAAGGGATGCCCTAGTCCTAATAGGTTGAGATGGATCATCTAGAATTAATTCCTTAGGATGCCCGTGAGCATACCTCCAAGCTTTAGTTAGTCCATGATCCACAATAGCCTCTTGGCTTGATGATGCACCTTCAATTAATTTTTGATTATCATCTTGTAATGTCATCTCATCTATCTTTTCTTCAAGAATTTCAGCATCATCATCAAAATTAACTCTCTTGCTAGAAGAGATGTCACTAGAATCATCAAATACAACATGTATAGATTCTTCTATAACTAGGGTTCTTTTATTAAAGACTCTATAGGCTTTGCTAGTTGTAGAGTACCCCAAGAATATAGCCTCATCAGATTTTGAGTCAAATTTTCCTAGATTATCTTTCCCATTATTATGAACAAAACACCTACATCCAAAAACATGAAAGTAGTTTACCTTTGGTTTTCTGTTTTTCCAAAGTTCATAAGGTGTTTTCTTTATAATGGGTCTCAATAAAACTCTATTTAATATATGACAAGAAGTATTAATGGCTTCTCCCCAAAAGTACTTAGGGAGGTTACTTTCACATAACATAGTCTAGCCATTTCCTCTAGAGTTCTATTTTTCCTCTCCACAACTCCATTTTGTTGTGGTGTCCTAGGTGCAGAAAAATTGTGAGTTATTCCCTTTTTACTACAAAACTCATCAAATAAATGATTTTCAAATTCGGTACCATGGTCACTTCTAATAGCTATTACTGTAGTATCTCTAGCATTGGTTACTTCCTTATGAAACTTTTTAAATACTGAAAAAGCTTGATCTTTATGTGCTAAGAACATAACCCAAGTGTATCTAGAATAATCATCTACAATGACTAGACCATATTTATTTCCAGCTAGGCTTGTTGTTCTAGTTGGTCCGAATAGGTCCATGTGTAATAATTCTAGAGCTCTAGAGGTAGAGACACATTTTATAGATTTAAAGGAGTTTCTAGATTGTTTGCCATATTGACAAACTTCACATATTTTATTCTTTTCAAATCTTAGTTTTGGCAAACCTATCACAGAATCTCTTTTAACTAGTTTAGATATTGTGTCCATGCTTGCATGACCTAACTTACGGTGCCATAACCAACTAGCATCATTGTCCTTAGTTTCATTAACAACTAAGCATGGGTTGTGTTTGGCAAGATCCTCAAGATCTACAACATACACATTCCCACGTCTTATTCCTTTAAAAACTAAACTATTATCATTTGGGTTTGTTATGATGCATAGTGATGGTTTAAACATAACATTATAGCCTCTATCACATAATTGACTAATGCTTAATAAATTATGCTTAAGACCATCAACATATCGAACATTATCAATAAAAGTAGAAGGGGTAATTTGAACTTTACCTATACCAATGATGTGACCTTGGTTATTGTCTCCAAAAGTCACAGCACCTCCCTTCTTAGCTTCAAGGGTGAAGAATTGATCCTTGTCACCCGTCATGTATCTTGAGCAGCCACTATCCAAGTACCAGCAATTTTTGTTGACCTTGGCTGCAAGACACTCCTACACAAGCAAATCATGTAATCTTAGGTACCCAAGTTTTCTTGGGTCCTTCATGGTTAGTCATGTTGGTTCCTTTTGGAACCCATACCCTTTTAATTTTTTCTTTTGTTTTTCCTTTTCTATAATTACACACATTTGCCTTATGTCCTAATTTTTCACAACAAAAACAGGTTATTTTCTTAGTTTTACTTTCTCCTGCTTTAACAAAGAAGTTACTAAGAAGTTTTTGCTTATTTTTAGGTTTATATCCTAAACCTGCTCTATTGAATACTGCACGTTGACTATTAAGTATCATATTTAATTTTTCAGAACTATAAGTAAATTTCTCAACCAAAGGTTTGTATTTTCCAAGTTCTTTAGTTAGAGTTTGTTTTTCCGTTTTTAGAGTATTCAAGTCTTTTATGAGATTTCCGTTTAAGATTTGTTTATTGTTTTTAAGTTCTGAAATTTTCTTAGTTAGTTTTTCATTATCTTTACTTAAGGTGTTAGTTTTTTTAATTAAGAGTTGGTTGCTTGTCTTAAGTTCTAGATTTTCTTTGGTGATACAGTCCTTATCCTTAACTAGTTTATCATATTTATGTATGTAAGTTTGATTAGCTAGTTTTAGCTCTTTATTCTTAATGTTTATAGCCTTATATTCAATCATTAGTTCATTAAATGCATCATAAAGTTCATCAAAAGTAAAATCTAGATGCGTTTCGGATGTTACCTCATTTTCGTTGGCCATGAAGCAGAAATTGGCCTTTTCTTCTTGTTCCTCATCCGATGATGAAGATGATGCGTCGGAGTCCGATAAGGTGGTGACAAGGGCTTTCTTCTTCTTGTACTTGCTGCCCTTCTTAAGTAAGGGACACTCAGCTCTGATGTGTCCCGGCTTCTTGCACTCATAGCATCCAATCCCCTCATTTTCCCTTTCCTTACCTTTATCCTTGCGATAGAAATTTGAGGGGCCTCTCCTTTGATGATAGGACTTCTTGTGGTTGATGAATTTTCTGAACTTGCGCACAAGAAGAGCCTCATCATCATCTCCCTCATGATCTTCTTCTTCACTGCTGCTACTGCAGGACAAATCTTTGTTAGATGATGTGGATTTAAGAGCTATTACCTTTTTCTTATGTGAGGACTCTTCTTCGCTGTGTTGCTTCATGGTTAGCTCGTGAGTCATTAGGGATCCAAGGAGCTCTTCAAGTGGAAGCTTGTTCAAGTCCTTAGCTTCTTGGATTGCCGTCACCTTGGCTTTCCATGACCTTGGTAGACATCGAAGAATCTTCCTGACAAGCTCACTGTTAGTATAGTTTTTGCTAAGGCTTTTTAGGCCATTGACAATGTCAGTGAATCTAGTGAACATGCAAGTGATTGTTTCATTAGAATCCATTTTAAATAGTTCATACTTATGAACCAATATATTTATTTTGGATTCTTTGACTTGATTCGTGCCCTCATGGGTCACTTCAAGTCTATCCCAAATCTCTTTTGCAGAATTGCAAGTAGAGACTCTATTGAATTCATTCCTATCTAGTGCACAGTAAAGCACATTCATTGCTTTAGAATTGAGTTGTGCCTTTCTCATGTCGTGTTCATCCCAATCCTTTTCGAGTTTGGGTACAGTGACCCCCTCTACATAAATAGATGGGATGTATGGCCCATTTGCTACAATGGTCCACATCTCATATTCTTGGGCTTGGATGAATATTCTCATCCTAGCCTTCCAATATGAATAGTCAGATCCATTAAAGAATGGGGGTCTTTGGGTGGACTGACCCTCAATATGGGAAGATCCAAATGGGGTTGTCATTTTGATCTTTGACTCTTAGGGTAGAAGAGTTTAGGCTCTAATACCACCTGTTGCCCAGATAGACAACCCAAGAGGGGGGGTGAATTGGGTTTTAAAATAATTTGGCTATTAAAACTTTTGTGGATAACTAATTAATGCTTTTGCGAGATGATTAATTAGTTTCTATGTGCGGTGAATGAAATGCAAGAGATAGAGAGAGACAAACAATTACAAACACAATGTTTTATAGTGGTTCGGAGCTAACCCTTGCTCCTACGTCCACTCCCCAAGTCTCACTTGGGAATTCACTATAACCCCTTGGATTACAGCCGGTTGTTTTCCAAGCTCACAACCAAACTTGTTGTTTTACGAGCTCACAATGAACTCGGTCGGTTTTCCCAGGCTCACCGACTAGAACCAATCCGATTGTTTTTCCGGGATCACAATCGAACCCTTACACGTTGGTTTTACACTCGGCTCACCAACCAACCTCAATACCCTTGATTCAATCCCCCGATTGAACCAAGCAAAGACAAGATGGAAGTAAAAAGGAGTAACAGAAAAACAGAGCTTCTCAAAAGCAGATAAATAACAATATAAACAAAAGAGAAGTTAGAAGCCCTCAAACACGTTTGAGTTGGAGTAGAGTAGGGCTTCTTGAACTTCGGGTCTCCTCTTGAATGTCTGGTCGACTTGAATGCAGGAGGAGATCTCTTTCAATGTTGGGAAGAGTAGGTGGATGCAGTTAATGTTGCTCTTCCCTCTTTTCCGTTGAAAACCAGGTTGCAGAGATTGAAAGCTTAATTACTTTGAGTGGAATAGTTGTTCTCTGCCTTGCTACAGTCTTTTGTGGCTATTTAAGCCATCCCCCACGGAAACTAGCCGTTAGAGACCTTTTTCTGCCCGTTCTGCACACTCTGCACAGCCTGACAATATGTCCGTTGGTGGGTTGGAGTCGACTCGCGCGATCAGGAGTCGACTCGGCTGTAGCGGGAGTCGACTCATGCTTTTCTGGAGTCGACTCGGCAACTGTTCCGGATTTGAATTAAAGTCGCCTCTTCGATTGGGAGTCGACTCGACTTGACCCGGAGTCGACTCGCCAACTTCTGGAGCTGACTTGGCATTTTCGGAGTCGGCTCATCCCATGGAGTCCGTGGATCTATTTTTGAACTTGGTCCACTCGAGTCGACTCGACAATCCTGGGAGTCGACTCGGCGCTCAGAGCCCGAACTCTCGATCTACTGTCTTTTGGCTCGTCCAGTCTTGGAGTCGACTCGAACTGTTCCGGAGTCGACTCGGCTCTCAGTTTCCGAAACTTAGTCTTCTGTGTTTTTAGTGAAGCGCTGCCTTGGAGTTGACTCGAGCTGTCTGGGAGTCGACTCGAATCTCAGAGACAGCAAATTGGTCTTCTGTCTTCTTTGGGGTCGCGGTGTCTCGGAGTCGACTCGTGCAATGCGGGAGTCGACTCGAATCTCAGAGTCCGAAAAACGCTCTCTGACTTTTGCCTTGTGTACTGCTGAGAGTCGACTCTCACTATCTTTGAAGTCGACCTGCCAACCATCGGAGTCGACTCGCGTTCCACAGGAGTCGACTCGAATCTCAGGGTCGAAAACCGCTCTCTGACTTTACTGCCTGTAACTCCTTGGAGTCGACTCATACTTCTCCGGAGTCGACTCGGTAAACATCGGAGTCGACTCGCGCACTTCAGGAGTCGACTCGCTGACAGATTTTGAGTTGATGCTTTCTGTTTGTCTGTCCGTTCTCAGTTGGAGTCGACTCGTAATGGTCAGGAGTCGACTCGAGCCCGTGCCAGTGATCCTGATACGCTTGGAGTCGACTCGTAATACTCTGGAGTCGACTCGAGTCTCAGACTTTGGTTCAAACTGACTTCTTAACTTATCCAAAATATTATGAACCAAGTCTTGAGACACTTAGACAAGATTTTCACTGAAACACTCAATTGAATTCATTAGTAAACAACATATATACTCTAATGCTTTGAGCTCATCAAAATCAAATAGGGTTTTAATCAATCACTCCACAAAAATTCTTTCTATAAAGTACTATTAGTTTATAAATCATTCATTTTGATATTTGACCAATAATATAATAATAATTTTTTTAAATTTATTATAACCATATAAAAATATTGTTATATAATAAATATTATTATTAATAAAGTGATATTATTATTTTAATATATTATAAAAATATTAAAGAGTATTATTATGTTATAGTAATATTATATTAATATAAAATGACCATCATAATACAATAATAATGATAATGATACAATATTATTATAATATAATATTATTATTATACTATATGATATTGTATTATAAATTGTTATTATAAAAGTATGTTTTTCCTTATAAATTATTTAAAATTATTCTTTTTTCTAAGGTGAGCTTTGTACGGAAAAAACTTCGCAAGAAACTCAAATAGAGTTTTTGCCTAAGAACTCTAAATTGAAGTTTTTTATTTATTTAGTTTTTAAATGAGTCAGAAAGATGTTTTAAAATTTTTATTTATTTTTTATCTTCTTAAAAAAGGTGCCAGATTAGGCCAAAAGCCAACTTTTACAATTCTTGATCATCAATTCATATAAAATGGAAGGTAAAGGGGAAGGCCCAACCACCTAAGAAGTGACAACCCGCCAGCCCGTCGCTCTTAGGGTCCACAAAATTAGACGAGGGTAGTTCAGTCAAGTCTGGACTATTTCATAATTTCATTCCGGATATACCCCTTGGAAACCCAGGATGCCGTGTGGATGAAAAATGGAAAAGTAAAAAAGCAAAAAAAAAAAAAAAATCGGGGAGAGAGAGAAAGAGAGGAGAGGGGTGTTGGGGTTTCAGAACTCCTCTGGGGTATATTCCGTGCGTGGATCCTCTTCTTCGTTGGCATAAAAGGGAGGAGCGAAAAGGACAACTACATGCGTTTCTTCTCTTCCTAACGGGATCAAATTTTTGGTGCGTTCTTCTTCCTCTTTCCCCATTGCTAATCTCCTATTGTGTCTTTGATTTGATGTTATGAGTTAGGATTTGTTCTTGGTTACCCTTTTTTTTCCCGCATTCCTTTGGATTCTTCTGCGTATTTTAGTTGTCGATGATGTTTTTCTCCCGCCTTTCCTGATGTTGTTATACGGCTATACTTATAAAAATCTCACCTTGGGGATCGTATACTTCGAAAAATTTGTTTTCGATCTGTTTTTCGGAGGAAAAAAAATTGATTTTGATGGCTGCTGATTGGCTGGGCCCTTGATCTTGATAATGGTTTTGAGAGTTTGCAGTTGATTTGTACCTATTGATGGATTGATCCGAGTTTTGCTTGGAGATCACGGAGCATTCGTAAAAGAATGTGGAATTCTGTGCGAAAATGGGTGGGTTGGCATTTATGTCTGTTATAAGTCTTGAAGCCCTTTTCATTTAGATGTGTTTTACTCGTTGAACTTCTTCACAAATGGCCTCTCTTATTGCTAAAGTACTGCAAGATACTTTTGCAGTTCGCATTATATTTTGCACTCCAGGTCGTGTTTTATGTAATTGATAGTCCTGAGTTTTACCTTCATTTTGGTCAAATTTAATTGGTTCCGGTGGATGAAGAATTTCTTCTCATGATACCAACGCTACTAAGTGCTTGAGGAACTGTTGAATGCTGAAAGACCAGTCCTTTGTTGGTTGGTTTATAATGAAAAACGTTTTTCATGTCATTTTCTGGGAATTTATATGGTCGGTTTTGTTTCTTTTGATGGGATATATTCTTTTCTGCAAGACTTTTTGTGTCTAGCATTAAGATTTGTGGATTCCCAGCTGATCTTTTATTCCCTGTTTGGAACATATTGAGTTTGGCTTGACAAAATTAGATAATTAAACAATTTGTGAGTGAGATGCTGCATATGCAAATTTGATTTTTCTAATAAACTACCCAGTTTTAAAATTTGATGAAATGCAGGCTTTTTGGAAACATTTTAACTGCATACATGAAGGTCTATATGATAGACATACATAACCTAGTGTAGAGTAATGTTTGAAAGAAAAACCTTTTCTTTGGATTTTCTTGGAACCTATCCAGTAACACCTACATGTTTCAATATCTTTTTAAACCCAAAAAATTCAAGTTCCTTTGCAAGTTTTTCTTAGATATTCAGTCTTGCCATCTGCAAGAAGCTTAGAAAACTATAGAAATAGGAGCAGTTTTACCCTGGTTCTCTCATTGAAACTGACCATTTTGGTAAAAACATGTTGGGTTTTGGCAAAATTTAAATGCTGGTATAATGGTGATGGATGA
Source organism: Phoenix dactylifera (assembly GCF_009389715.1). Taxonomy (NCBI): domain Eukaryota; kingdom Viridiplantae; phylum Streptophyta; class Magnoliopsida; order Arecales; family Arecaceae; genus Phoenix; species Phoenix dactylifera. The sequence continues at coordinate 139,899 of NW_024068067.1, read as the reverse complement.
ATTACAGCTTGTCTTCCTATGCTGGTATTTTTATGGGAAGTTATACACGTAATACACTTGCATAGATTTTGTTCAGAGGGAAAACTTTTAAGGTGTATTATCATATAACTTTTGACTTGAATATCAAGGTTTATAAGCTTTGGTCAAGATTGAGCACAAAGCAGTATAATTTTTTTGTTTCCTAATACATTGGTAATTTTCTTCAAGTCAGTTTTTATTTGATATTATTGAATTCCTGTGATTTTTTTTATATTAAATCTCAATAGGAGAATGGTCCATCAGATCAATGAGTTAATACTGTGGTTTTTTTTCAGGTTTTATCTAGAGAGAGTTCCCCTGCTGGCTGTTGATTCCTTTGCATGTTGTTTTATGATGGCAGAAGGAGTGAAATATGTTAGATAGATTGGCAAACTAGGTTGCTGAATATTTTAATGCATCTGAGAGGATGGACGTAAAATTGGTGCTTTAGCATATAAACAAACTCTCATTAAATGGATATGGACCTGTCCATGATCAGATAGTTTATATGTGCTTGCAAGGATAGTCTGTTATATGATTAGTCATAGTCCAATGGTGCAGGAATACTTCTGTAATGTGTAGACATGGTAAGCAGTCAACTATCAACTGTCATTGCAAGGTCGTAGGAACTCAGCCTGCATAAGATTGGACAATAAGTAGCTATTCTTTAAAGTAGTGAGATTTCAGAAGTGACTAGCGACATGAAGTAGTAGCTTATTCAGCTTTAGATAAGCTTGTTTTGGTTAAAATTATTGTCTGCTTAAAAGTTCATGGAGGGTTTGGTATCACCTTCAGCCACAGTAAAGCAGACACCCACTCGCAAATTTTGTACAAGTGGTTCTCAAAAAGATCTGTGGTTTATTTCAAGAGAAGGATCTTTAGCTGAACTAGATTCAGCTTTGTTATTACTGAAGAAGAATGGTGGCAATATTAACTCGAGGAATGCATTTGGCCTTACTCCTCTACATATAGCAACATGGAGGAATCATGTACCCATTCTGAAGAGGCTTCTTGCTGCTGGTGCTGATCCTGATGCGAGGGTATGTTGTTCATTTCCTTGTTTTTCAATCCTTTAATCATCTCATTGTCTGTTGTGCCCATATTCATGTTTTCTATTTGTGTTATGTTATGCAACACTCAATTGCTTATCTTCTAGTGTTAAGAGTTTTAGCTTATCCTTCAAAAGATAATACTTCTTCATAACCTTTTGTTTTTTATCTTTTGTAAAATTCATGTTTTCCACTGAGCTTGATGAACTTTGAACACCTGAAACATTATCTTTTCTGTGTTAAGGTATTGTCATTGAGGCTTTCTTCCTTGAGTAAATGTTACATTTTTTGCTCTGGTTCCATTTGCATTAAGAGAATGGCCACATTTGCCAGTAGCTTTGGCCATAATTATCGGTTACATGTGGAGTGTTATCAATTAGATCAGGTCAATGAGCCTGGGCCCTTTCTTTTCGAAGAGAGAAAAAAGGGAGTTGGTGGGGGATGAGGATGTATCATTGAGGGCCTATGAGTTATCTTTCCCTATTTATGGTATAGGAGTCTGAAACATTTTTAAACATTCTTGTTGGAAGGGTTGAACATCCCTCTTTTAATCAATTATCTTGAAAACATTCCCATTTATCTTCTATTCTTGTTTAGGATCCTTTTTGTAGCTACTTGCAATGCCTTTTTCGATATATGTTGTGATATTAGAAGGTAACAATCAACACTCAAAAGACAAGAAACAATAGAAGAAACAGATGATTCCATATGACTTACATAAAAGGACAGCTTTATACAAAGTGATCAGGTTGTGTTGATTTCGTTTGTTTTGAATGATTTTTTGTCGATGAAACGTACAAAACTAAGTGCATCTGATTGATACTTATCTATTCTTCTGACTGGGCATCTGAAGTTGGATAGCAGTCATACTTATTTTTAAGTATGTCTACCAAATCTTAACCAAACTGCAACCATTCTTTAGGCATGTTACTTGGCCTAGGTTACTTAATTGAAAGGAAAGTCGAGAAGTTTGTGGAAAGAGATTTCCAAGGTTGGGATATCTTTCTTGTGAAGATTTGCTCCATCTGAGAGGCTGAGGGAGAGGGAAAGGGTTAGTTTTTGGAGAAAGGTGGTATGTGAAATCCCCGTCATTTATTTGATATTTCTTTGGAGGTTAGTTTTCTTTGTCATAGATCAAATTGAGAGGGAACAAAGTGGTTTGATATTATTCTCTACAAGAATCTTATGAGAGGATAACTATAGAACTGCTTCTGAGCCACAGGTCATTTTAGATAACCTTCCATATTCTTCTTCCTGTGTTTTGTTTTTTTTTTGGAGGGGAGGGGCAGTGGGAGTGTCGGGGGATGCATTGTTTCCTCCTCCTCATACTCCCCGTTTTGTTAGCTGCTTCTTTATGCCATACTTCCTTTTATGGACATCGTTATTCTAATACTATCAGAAAAGCACTTCCTTTTTATGAACGTCGTTATTTTAATACTATCAGAAAAGCACTTAGGCATGAAGGTCTTTGATGAAAGCAGAATAAAATTATGACCTATGTTCTTAGGAGAAAGAGATCTTGACATGTTTTTTCCTTTATTAATAAATGAAAATTAAGAACATCTAATAAGGTTTATCTTTTTTCACCTACAAATCTGTATACAACTTGACTAAAGTCAGAGTAATGCATTGTGTTGAGAGTTTTTGCCCATGCTGAATGCTCAATATGATTGGGAATCATGTTTTTCCATGTCCCTTTCAGTTTTTTTTTAAGTAACATGCCAAATATCAAATTTGATTTCTATCTAATATCTATCCGTTTTCCACTTCCCCTGAGCTGGGGGCTATTTTGGGAACCTTGCACTTCTTGCTTTCTGGGATCTTTCTTCCCCTTATGTCTTCTCGACCTGTACCATTTTGGTTCAAGTAACTGGGATACCAGTTTCTTTTGAATGCCACTAAAAGATTGATTAGGCATGAAGGATTTGAATGATCTACTAATCTTGAAGTGCTTTTTGATAATACATGAAGTTAACCACATTTCCCATGGTTATGTGATTAGTGCATCTTTTAAAATCTGTAAGGTGGTAAACATGTTGACCAATGATAAGGTCAGTTTCTGCTGGAAATTTGCAGTCTTTTTTGAATTGACAATGGTTAGCAATCATTCTATATATTATTCAGTCTATACAATTGAGTAGCAAGTTTTGGCTCTTATTAGGGTTTAGAAATTTGTTTGCAAGTTGGAAGTTGCATGGAGCAAAACTACGTAGATGAGTATGTCATGTTATGGAACTCATATTTTTCATATGGATTGGAGCTTTGGCACAAACAGGATGTAACTTTAGATTGAAGATGCATGCATGCATAGTCCAAGGTTACCCACGAAACATTTAGTGTAAAATTTTACTCCAGTCAATCTTTCAGGCACCTTGATCCATTATCATTGGTGAGAATACTATCTAAATTGATGTGTAGAGGACGCTTAATGAAATAAAATTATAGCTCTATGCAGTCGCTTGCAAGAAACAGGAAAATTGAATGGTCCATTAATAGTTGAGTTAAAGTTCATGACTTCATGCTACTACATAAGTTTGAACCTTGCAGGGGAATTAGTTCTGACTGAGCGCTGGTCTATTACAAATAGAGAGTTCACTTGTCATTTTTTTTCGTTGAAGATCAATGTCTCTATGGGCTTCCAAGTGAGAAAACAACATTGAGGAATATGCTCAGCCTGGATATTTCTAACACCATTATACATTAACATTTCGGTGAAAATAATGGTCGTACGGCTACTGGACTTATTATTGCTGTAATTACTTTGAAGTGTCTATTTATATCATAAATGATCAATCAAATAATCTATTCAGGAGCAATAGACAACTGAAAAAAATCAAATTGACTCTCTTCCTCATTTATTAGCTTGGCTTGGTTTTATGATTTCTTTCATTTGTAGTCTTTTCTCTTACTCTCCTGGATCAAGCAATGAACATTTAGCTAAAATCAGCACATGTTAAAATTTTCACTTGGTTAGATGCAGATCTTAATTTAACTTGGAGTAATATTTGTTGTTGCTGGATTCATGAATGTCTGTGTCATTGGTCTGAGAAGCAAAATGTTTCTTAGTTCAGTATAAACTTGAATGGGGAATATTTGCTCGAGTCTGGTTGTTTTCTTTCTAAAATGTACACTATCTTTTCAGGACGGAGAGTCGGGATGGAGCAGCCTGCACAGGGCACTCCATTTTGGTCATCTTGCCGCAGCAAGTGCTCTTCTACAATTTGGTGCATCCCTCACTCTGGAGGACTCTAAATGTCGTACCCCAGTTGATCTTCTCTCTGGCCCTGTCTCTCAAGTTGTTGGAAATGCACTTGACTCAGGTACTTTTCTACTCATCATCAGAGGATATGTAAACTTTGATAAGAATTCATTCATGATATTGCAATTTATGTGAACAAACTGATCAACTTTTTACGGGTGATTTCTTGAACAGTCTTTGGATCAGCTAAGTTTATCAAGTTAACATTTGTCTGGTAGTTATTTTTGCTGCATCTTTGTTGTTGATTGCTTAGTTCTTATCATTTAATACTTATTTGAGTGCTTTTGAATCTTGCTGTGCAACAATTTCATAAAGTATGTCTATATAAATTTGATGCTTAAACAGTTCTCTATTTATCTTAGCTGCGACGGAAGTCTTCAGCTGGGGAAGTGGGACAAATTATCAGCTGGGAACTGGCAATGCACACATTCAGAAGCTGCCATGCAAAGTTGATGCACTCCAGGGCTCTTATATTAAAATAATTGCTGCTTCAAAGTTCCATAGTGTAGCTGTTGGTTCCAATGGGGAGCTTTACACCTGGGGATTTGGGAGGGGGGGTCGCCTTGGACACCCAGATTTTGACATTCACAGGTATCTGGTTGATCTGCGACTTATAATGCTCTTTGGAGTCAACATGATAATGATCAAGTGCATGCATAGTTTAGTGGATGATCGACCAGATTCAACTTTCATTGGTGACATCTTATCAACAAATGCATTTGTTTCATTTGACTTCATGTTCTTTAGTTTCTGATATCATCAAATGATTAGAATGTTCATAAATTCTATGTGAAAGATTGAAGACCTGGTTCTGGCATCTGTGCTGGATTGGTCCCAGGTTGGTATGATGTTGAGATTATAGTCTGTTGTGCCAGTACCGGATCCTGGACTGATTGCCCGGTGGCACGGGTCGGTATAGGCATGCGTCGTGCTATGCCGGGCATGTATCGACACAATAGAGGAGGTAGGGGAGAGGGCAAATAGAAGAGAGGAAAAAAGAGAGACAGAAGGGGTAGAGAGGTAGGGAGAGAGGAGGGCCGGCGGAGGCTGGCGACCTGGGCAGGAGGCGGAGAAAGGCTTCGCGGCCGGGCTCCTGTTTCGTTCGAAATAGTGGTTTGGCTGTTTTTTTAATTTTGCGATTTTTAAGTGAAGTCGGCAAGCCCGGAGGAGCGTCCTCCGTATAACTCGCCGGCCTTCGCCAGCCCTTCATCGGCCGGCCTCGACCTCTCTCTCTTGTCTCCTCTCCCTCTCCCTCCCTCTCTCGCTTGCTCTCTCTTTTCTTCTCTTTCCTTCTCTTTCTCCCCTTTCAGCAATGGAGAATCGTCTAGGTCTGCCGTCGGGACGGCTCGGTATGACTGGAACCATCCAGGTCCGCTGTCGGGATGGCTCGGTATGATCGGAATCATCCGGTTCGGAACAGTTGCGTCGACCCTAATTGAGATGCTTGTCTTGACCCTTGGGATAGGCTAGTGCCCCAATAAGGTAGCAAAATGCCTCCAAATCTCCTTTTTGTTTCTTTTGGTTTTTCATTGTTAATGTTTTTTTGTTGGGTTAAAGATTTTTAAGATCTCTTTAGTGACTTAAATAGGCACAATATCAAGATATCCCTTCTTGCTGGTTTGAAATTATTTCTACATTATTTTAATTATCAGTTTATTTCAAAAATAATATAATTTTATACAAACAAAATGCACATGAAAAAATATTGTTTTGTATGTTGATGCCCACCCTACAAGGCAGCCAAATTTCATGCCAAATGGGAGAATTTTGCCATTGGCCAAATAAATAGTTTAAAAGGAAGGGTGGATGACTTTACAAAATGTGTGATGATTACGGCGTAGAGGATGCTAGATCTATGCAAGGGAAGGCTTAATTTGTGCACCTTCTCTCTCCCTCCTTGACTCTTCTCTCTCTCTAAAAAGGAAGGGTGGATGACTTTACAGAATGTGTGATGATTACAGCGTAGAGGATGCTGGATCTAAGCAAGGGAAGGCTTAATTTGTGCACCTTCTCTCTCCCTCCTTGACTCCTCTCTCTCTCTCTCTCTCTCTCCCTCCCTCTCTCCCTTTTCCACTCTGAGCTCCATGTCATGGGTGAACCAAAGAGGGTAAAGGGAGCCAATAAGGTCTTTCTTTTTCGATGAGCTATCTTGGCTTGTACCAAGCGACCCAGCAAGGGAACTAGCCTATCTTGACAACTACTAATCAGGATAGTCGAGATGTCCCAATTCACCAGCAATGTCATAGGGTTCTCCTGGGTACCATTCTCTTGTCAGAATGGTACTATGGTAACAGAATGTACCAGTACTAGAAGGAAGTTAGTCCTTGCCATCTATACTGAAACATATTTTCTTAGAGCATCGGGGGAAATTTAAGGATTTTAGAGTACATCCTACTCTTCTTAATGAGTTTTTCTTATTAATGGAAATTTTATTATACTGAGTCAATTGATTGAAAAGAGAACCATTCAAGCCTAGGTTCAAGACAAAATGAGTCATCCTGATGATTTATGGAGTGCTAGAGTGGGTAACCATTTTTTGAAGTGTCAAATTAATATTGATTAATTTCGCTAGTAGTTTTGGATGTCTTTGGTAATTTGGAGGAAGCTGTGGCGAACCATGTAGCATAAATTATTGGATTATTAAAATGCAGATTTTAGCTACTAGTTTAACTTCTCCATTTATCTTAGTTATTTTGTTGTGAATCTACATTAGTTATCTCTAGTGGTTGACATGCTGAGCTTTAATCATTTGCAGTGGTCAAGCTGCTGTAATTACTCCTCGGCAGGTGACATTAGGGCTTGGGTCTCGTCAAGTGAAGTCTATTGCAGCAGCCAAGCATCATACAGTAATTGCAACAGAAAGTGGGGAGGTTTTTACTTGGGGATCAAATAGAGGTTTTATATGCTACATCTTTATCAGCTTTACTTTGTTGGTGTTGAATCTATGTGATTATCGGATCCAATTTTGTTAGGGCCTTTAAAATGGCTACTTGCTGTGTCTTAAAATGCATCCATACTGAAACTGTTTTCAACTCACGGAGTTTTCGTTGGATCACTATTTGAAATCTAATACTATTAATTGCTGTTTATCTATCAGCTATTACTGTCATTGTGCTTTGCTAATTTCCTTTTTTTGTTTCCCTCTCAACGATTACATGCAGAGGGTCAGCTTGGTTATACTTCTGTTGACACACAACCCACACCAAGGCGTGTTAGTTCCCTCAAAGTGAAAATAATTGCAGTTGCTGCTGCAAACAAACATACTGCTGCAGTTGCAGAGTCTGGGGAAGTTTATACATGGGGCTGCAACAAGGAAGGTCAGCTTGGTTATGGGACCTCCAACTCTGCCTCAAATTACACACCACGGATGGTTGAATACTTGAAAGGGAAAGTTTTCAGAGGAGTTTCAGCGGCGAAGTCTCATACTATAGTCTTAGGAGCTGATGGGGAGGTAAATATTTGTGGAAATGCTACTTGGTCGAATCTATATTTCATTACTGTTGCATAGCAATTTGTTGGAATAGGTTGGTGGGTTCAAGTTCTTGTTGGTTCAGGCTGTTGATGCTCAAATTGCAGAGACCATTCTTACCAGGAAATGCATTTCCCATGCACCTTACTGTGAGAGACGGGTTGCAAACAAATTTATCTTCCTTGCAATGTTTAGACAGTAGGGAAACATGAAAGGAAATACTCAAGGATGTAATAGGAAACCAGTAGGGAACTTGTTCAACTACTTTTAGACATTATTGGGGCCAATGACAAAGTTCTCTTAGAATTTGTACATGGATTCTCAAATGTTTCTTAATGTGACAAATTCAGATGATTAGTTCTTGTTTCTGACTCCTGCCACGTCTTCCCCACTTCAAATCTAATTATAATTTTCCGCATATTTTTCCCATAAGCTATGGTAATACATTTTACATGCTTGAATAAAAGAATTTAGTCTTACCTTCCAGTGGATCGGTGTTGGCCAATCCAATCCCACCGGCAATTTTGTGCTTTCTAACCAATACTTTCCAGTCTGTCAACCCCCATTACTGGACCAAACTTGGCATAAATTCTTTGCCCTGCTTGCTTGAACAATTCTGAGAGAAATTAAAACGTGAATAATCTAAGATCCTGCTGAGCCACTATGATCCATATGCTACCATCTTTAAGAACCAATTTTCAATACTGATTTAGTGCATCTACAGTTTCAGTCCATGTGCCTGTTTGGGTTTGGTTGAGATCTGTCTGTTTTTGCATGTGGTTGAATTTGATGAGTGGGCCCTATCTTCATTCTGATCCTGGTCTGCATGTGTTTTGATTGTTACAGGTATTTACCTGGGGCCATCGCCTTGTGACACCAAAGCGTGTTGTGATTGCTAGAAGTATAAAGAAAAGTGGAAGCACATCACTTAAGTTTCACCGGATGGAGCGTCTTCATGTCATCTCAGTTGCTGCTGGAATGATTCATAGCACAGTTCTTACTGATGATGGTGCTCTCTTTTATTGGGTCTCATCAGATCCTAATTTAAGATGTCAACAGGTGTGAATTTCTGAATATCGACTTTTAAGATTTATTATGATCTTACCATTGAGTTTTAGAATTTATTATGCTCTTGATTGTTTAGGAAAGGGCCCCGCAATAAATCATACATTTCCTAATTTTCTGTTTCTTGTTCTAACACTTTGACTTTCTTTTCACAACTTTTATATAATTTTTCTATTTTTCACAGATTTATTCAATGTGTGGGAGAAATATTGTGAGCATCTCAGCAGGTAAGTACTGGACTGCTGCTGTTACAACAACAGGAGATGTATATATGTGGGATGGAAAGAAAAATAAGGACGAGACTCCTATTGTAACTCGCTTACATGGTGTCAAGCGAGCTACATCTGTATGTGTTGGTGAAACACATTTGCTAGTCCTATGTGCTCTTTATCATCCTGTTTATCCTTCCAGATCAGATGAATGTCACCTAAAACCAATGGAAGACAACAGTGAATCAGAAGAATTAGATGAAGAAATCCTGTTTAATGACATACACACTGATAGAAGCCCTAAAGCCTTGCAAAATGTTGCTATCAATACTGGGGCTGTACCATGTCTGAAAAGTTTATGTGAAAAGGTTGCAGCTGAATTTCTGGTTGAGCCAAAGAATGCTATACAATTATTGGAAATTGCTGATTCTCTAGAAGCTGAAGACCTAAGAAAGCACTGTGAGGTACTCTTATGTTCATTTATGCTAAATTAAATTAGAATGTTGCCTTTCTCATTTGCTTTAGTTTCTTAATGCAAAGCTGACAAGTTAGTGCCCTGCAGGAGCTAGCTATACGCAACCTTGATTATATATTCACTCTCTCTGCACAAACTATTGCAAGTGCTTCACTTGAAATTCTGGCAAAGCTTGAGAAATTGTTGGATACAAAATCGTCGGAGTCCTGGAGTCACCGTCGCCTTCCCACACCAACAGCTACTTTTCCTGCTGTTATCAACAGTGATGAGGAGGGAGATAATGACATAGGATATCTTAGGCTTCGTGACAGTCACAAACCTGTGTCAAGAAAATATGAAGACTCAAGATTTGACTGTTTTCTGCAAACAGAGAGCATTGCTGATCAAGCTGTCTTCAAGCAAGTCAGAGCACTTAGGAAGAAATTGCAGCAAATAGAGATGCTTGAAACTAAGCAGTCTAGTGGTCAGCTTCTTGATGGCCAACAGATTGCAAAGCTTCAAACCAAATCTGCTCTTGAGAGTGCACTTTTGGAACTTGGCTTTCCCCTTGAGAAAGAATCCAGACTATCTTATCCTGGTTTATGCGACGGGAAGGGGAATAAGAGAGATGATTTATCTAGAAAACAAAGGAGGACAAATAAGCAGAAGGTGGCACAATCTGATGTTCTTTCTGTAAATAGTGAATTATGTGAGGAGCAGCACTTAGATAAGGAATTCCTGGCCGTCAAAACTCTTCAAATATCTAAGGAAAAGGTGAGATTCAAGATTTCTGTGTGGATGATATCTTAAACATATAATTGCTTCTTTGCTTGTGTATAATCACTGTGCTTATAGCCTGCATTTTGCCCCCTTTTTTTTTGAATTTTTCAAGTTCTTGTTATGGTATGGATGTATTCAATTTTGGTTTATTAGCATGGTGTATTTAAATGCTTATCGATGTATTCAATTTTGGTTTATTAGCATGGTGTATTTAAATGCTTGCTGAACCTTTTGTTTTTCCCCACTCACTTTTCCTGGAACTGTGTATAGTTTCAGCACTCGCAATTTTTCACATAAAACTGTGCTTTCCCAATGGAGTTGGAAAATTTTTTTGCCGTCAGTTGGTATAGAAACCAAGTTGTCCTTGTTTGTTTATGTTTTCCTTTTTTGATGTTTGCTTTTTTCATATATTGGATTCAGCGGGTTCAATATGAACAAAAGATTTAGTTAGTAGACAAAATTGAATAATGAAGATCATGTGTATCAAATTTCTATTTTAGGTTAAGAATTTTGAATATTTCTAAGGGATTTGATACCTTAAATATAACCTTAGATTGTGAAAGATGGTTTCTATCTCTTCTTAGTGAAGTATGGCTTGCTTTATGACAGGAAGAGGTTGAGTGGGGTGCCACCAGTAACATTGGAATCAGTGAAGACTGCTCTTTCGACAGCCCAAAAGGCATTTCTAAATCTCATAACAATAAGGCTTCCCAATCAAAATCATCAAAGAAAAAGAATAGGAAAGGTGGTCTGTCAATGTTTCTGAGCGGTGCTCTTGATGACACCCCAAGACATGCCCCTCCACCCCTGACACCTAAAAGTGAGGGACTGGCATGGGGTGGGGTTAAAATCACAAAAGGACTCACTTTTCGTGAGATACAAAATGAGCAGAGTAAGACAAAGGACATGATGAACCCTAGGTCAAAGGGCCAGTCTGAAGATCCAGTAGAGCCAGTAAGTAGCGGACAGATTCGACTGAGTTCATTTCTACCCGGGGCAATATCAAGCCCTATAGCTGTTGTCCCAGCCCGAAACACTCCAGCATCTGAAGGAGATAAGTGCACACCTCCTTGGTCATCAGCTGGTACTTCACCTGTTTTGTGCCGGCCATCATTGAGGGATATCCAAATGCAACAGGTATGAAAAACAATAAAGCCAGTTGTAACATTACCAGGCATTTTTATGTTCACAATTTTGTTCAGTACTAATGCTAAATTTTGTCCATAACTTTTCTTTTTATCAATATGTTCCATATCACAAATTATCTTACTAGTTTAGTGATATTTATACAGTGAGATTATTATTAAATCATGTGTTAAATAATCTTCATGAGACAGCTCAAGCTTTCATATTCTTTGTAGATTGGATATCCAAATTTCAGTTATTTCTAGGGAAAAGTTAAGTCATGTTATGGCATCCTATGTTTCCTTAGTGATGGGATTCAAAATTTAAATTTTATTTATATATCTCATTTGATCATAGTTATATTCTGCTCACAAAATTGTCCTCACTGGAAGCCCCAGATCAGTGATTTGTTGGATTCATGAAGATTCCATGAATGTCATGACCAGCATGTAACTGCAACAAGCATTTTCTTCTGTTTTTTTGTTTACCTTAGATATTGCTTAGAAGCTATCAATGCCATCAATATATTCACTGCCTACCATGTATGGTTTTCTTTTAATTTCTACTGCTTTCTTCTGTTGGTAAACAGATACAGAGAAGTTAGTTGCATTAAGCTTTCAAGTTGAAACAGGTCATCTGAACAATTGTTTTCAAACCTCACTTGAGCAGGAGAAAAAACAACAGTGCCTTTCCAACAGCCCTAAATCAAGGATATCAGGCTTTTCGGTTTCTTCTCAGGTTTCTCCATCAGAGGCTACCAGCCAGAAACATTCCGTCCCCAACCGCTGGTTCAAGCCAGAGACTGATGCTCCATCCTCCATCCGCTCAATTCAGATCGAGGAGAAAGCAATGAAAGACCTCAAGCGCTTCTACAGCAGTGTTAAGCTGGTGAAACCCCAGCCTCAACCATTGTGATCATTAGGAACATGTATGATTTAACCCCTTTTTCCAGTTGTAAAGGAGATTGTACAGATAGTTATAACTTTAGTCCATAGCTTGGTTCTGTTACTTAGATGAGTGGATCTTGTTGCCTTTTTATATCATTGAAATCCTACTGTTTATACATCTAAATTTGTGATTAAGATTTGAATATTAAGACATACAGATACATCAGACAAGTAAAAATTCTGATGGGCAGAACGCAAGTGAACAATCCATTAGAACACTTCAATCAGTAAACTGCATTGCCTATATAAATATGAACTAGTGACTTTGTTTTGTTACTAGTTAGTTTATTACAGAATTACTGGAAGAATTCTATAATTCCTGCCATGAACTTAGTTTAACCAGCCTTCGCGATACCTGTTGAAGTTCTATGAGGTTTTCCTTCTTTCCAGATCTATGGCCAACCTGCGGTTTTCACCTCTTGTTAAAATCCTTGAATACGCATCTCTAATATCATATTACTCTTAAAATCCTAATGTAGATTGAATGTGTCAAGATTTTAATGGTAGTAAGCTGATTCATAGCATATCCTTGAAGCTAGGGTTTGAACTCTGGTGGTGAGTGGTGGCATATTACCACCATATTGGCCGAAAAATTCCAAGTCATTTCTTCCTCATGCTGGCCTGGTTAGTCCATGTACATATGTGGGACAAATCTCTCCCAAAGCCCTTGTCAGATAATCAATTACCAAAAGAAAAAAAGGGCAGTTGTCAGACAATCAATGCATAAGCATGATGGGCAAACAGAAATTATTTGGCTTGCCACCAAAAAGTGCTTATTGAAATAAAAAATCGCATTTGAAATGGGTTATCCTGTTGGCTTGATTTGAACCTTTTTTTGCTTTCATTCTACAGCCCCAAAATAAACAGTCTTATGAAAAAAAGGAAACAAAAGAAAAAAGGAAAATTTTGAAAGCTATTTTTCTTTTGAAAACTAATGAGCGGTTCTTACTTCACATTCTGGGATTCCTCATGCCACTTCTTTTTTTCAAGTAATTTTGTGAAATATGCTGAGAAAATGGGATAAAACGGATTCAATTATTCATGAATTTTATGATGGTGTTTTTTCCAAGGCCGGCATGATTCATGATATATGTTCCACTACAATGTTGTTACAATAGTTACTATAACAATCATTTATCTTAATAATATAAATAAATTCAGATCAGTTATGTTGGAACAAATAATGATCATTATAATCATTATAAAGATCAATAACAATTTTAGTATGGTCTGTTGTAGTAGAATAATGCCAGTATCGAAACATCTGGGGAATGAAAGGAGTAAAATATGATAATGTTATTTTTCTATTTTAATATCATTATAACATTTATTATCATATCATGGTCATTATTTTCATAAATAATCACAATTATTTTTATAAATAATAGCATAAGTTGGGGAAAATGTTGGCCATTATAATCATCATCATGGTTTATAACAAATTCTGAAAGGCCCACTATAATAGAATAATATCATTATTGAAACCTTAAAGAAAACAAAAGAGTAGAATATAACACAATTAATTTTCTAATATTGTCTATCTTTTATCACAATATCATTGTTATGACTGCTATTATAGCCACTATTTTAATAAAAGGGTAATTTGAAATCGTATAGGTTGGGGTAGGTAATAGCTGTTAAATTAATGGTTTGTAACAATTCTGATTAGATCTGTTATTAGAAAGCATTATTATCAAAACCTTTTGGAAAAGGAAGGAACAGAATAAAATAGAGATAGGAGAGAAGAAAAGAAAAGGGAAAAGAAAAAAAACATAATAAAGAAAAAGAGTTGAGTGGCTTGAACTCAGCAAACAATAATAAAAAAAGGAAAAGCATATTGTTTGTTGTAAAATCTTGGTAAAAAATAGTTATACAGATGTGAACAATGACAAGGATATGAGTTAGATTTGGCATACATACACATATACATATTCACAAACATATGTGCATACTTATGCATATACATATATACATATCTACATACGTACGTACATATATATGTATGTATGTATAGATACACACATGTATGTATATATATATGTGTGTATGTGTATATATGTATGTATGTATGTATGTCTGTATGTATGTATGTATGTACACACATGTATGTATATATAAAACGTAGTGAAAAGCTAATTAATAATTATTTTTGTGATTCCTCATATATATTAGCCATTTTTGTTATGTACTTTTTATTTATACTAAAGTTGGATTGCACACTTTATTTTAAATCTTTGAATGTTTAACTACTCAAATTAATGATGGTTTCTCATTATTTTTTTAGTATAAATCACTTTCAGTATCATAAACCCTAAATTTGGACAGCTCATCATTGATATATTTAATTTTTATTATTTTTTAATTATTAATCAAACAAAATTAATAAACCAATCCTCTTGTTTAGTCTATCTTTAGCATTTTTATTTGGAGGAATTGACATCCAACGTCTAGGTCAACTATCAATTGATAAGTAGTCCTTGTCAATAGAAAAATATATTAATGCTACTGAATTTTGGCGACCATTTTTTTTTTACTTTCTAATCCTGTATGCATCTACATAATTGTGTGAAACACCAGAGGTTATTTTGTAAATACACATAAATATGCAAAATATTCGTCTTTGCTATGCGGGGAAATTACATGTAAAATGCTGATTGGGTAATTTTATTTCTATTTTTGTATATTGTTATTTAAGTGTTCATTTCATGTATCCCTTTGCTAGCATAAATAAAATATAGGCAGTTATGGAAACATGGGGGCTTTTATTTCAAATCGAATGGCCCGCCGCTACTATCTCAATAACAACGATCACTGACGAGGCACAGTGTGGGATCCACAAGCCCAATGATGATTTGCTGATAAAAGGAAAGTGGGAGTTGAGACCGGTGAGTTATAACTGATTGGCTCACTGATTGCCAAGCATGAAACGAACGGGCCAAAGCATGGATGGATGGATGGATCTTCCCCTTCATCATGGAGTAGAGAGAAGGGAAAATGATTGGTCAAAAAGATGATGGGACATATCACCAATCATATCATATGCAGAGGACCAAACCTCATAGCATTGCACTCGAGGGAGCAAGAAGAGAGGTTGGTGGGTTAAAAAAAAACAAAAAAAAAAAGGAAAGGGAAAACGAACGGCAGGGGGGAGGGGGCATTCCAAGCAAGGGAAGAGGGCAAAAAGTAAAGTGAGAAAAAGTTGGAAATCTCTCTGAATGAATGGGAAAACCTCATGAAGAAAGAAACCATATGCTTGGAAGCAATCATTCGTGGTTGATGTGCTCATGTGCCTCGCAAACGTAAAGCCACACGCCCCCACTCTCTCGCCTCCTCCTCCGTGTGTGAATTAGTTTAGTTGATTACCTTAAAACTTGGGTCGTGTAAGGGTGCTTTATATCTCATTGCATTTGCTTAAGCATGACATTTGTTGGGTGGTCTCACATCACAAAAAAAAAAAAAAAAAAAAAAAAACAAACAAACATTTGTTGGGTGGTGCCATGGTCTATATTAATTGTAATATCTCCATTTTATTTGTTTTGAAGGAATGATTTGAAACACAATGATTGAAACTTCAAGTGAATTATGACTTTACCTGGCTTAAGGATGAAAATGAAGACCCGGATTTTATTACTATGGGTTCAAGTTATATCTTTCGCACGAAAGAGCGATTGTTCTTCTTTCATAATATCAACCATTGGCTCGTATGTTGTACAAATCTTAAATCACTTTAAGCTCTTCATTTATTTATCTACACATATTTCAAAGTAATTATTGCATGATCCAACAGTAGATTCGTGCGAAGGAAGCGGAAATCCTTCTTTTGCGCAAAAGAATCAATCTTTGTTTTTTACTGAAATGGTGTAATATTTTTGATTAGGTCAGAATAATTATCTTATGGAATGGTAAGGAGTTGGAGTATGATATTTGATGTATTAGTGTTCACATGTTGAAGTCAATAGTAGTTTCTTGGCTACATCCTCTAGAGATGCCTATAAGATTCAGCAAAAACTATTGTATTATCATATATATTAGAATAATGAAGGTCCATTAAATTGGGTATTGCCCCATCATAACATCCACTCTACAGATCACCGGTTACACTCCCTTTCAACTAATAATGATTGTTCATCTGCTAGCCTTAACGGTAAACCTATAAAATATTGATTGATATATTTCTAAACTATATTCTCATTATCATATATGACTCATGTATTTCGTGCTTGATTTTTTTCTTTTAGATCCTTCAAGTGACTTGAAGCATGTATTCTTCCAGGCTACTTCTACAGTTTGGACACATATAATCCATAACTTCTTATTTTTCTACTGTTGTTGAATATGATATTTTGAATATTTTAAATTTGTTTATGACTTTTCTTCATGTGAGCTTATTGGATACTTTTTGACTTCAATATTGGTAATATAAATGGTTGTTAAATTGAAAATGTGTATTTGATATAGATTTAGTGTTGGAATAGCTGTATGAATTTTATATATTGAAATTTTAATATGTATGTAAACATGCTTATACATATTATTATTCATGGTAAATATAGGAGAAAAAAATACAAAAGTGATGATAAATAATGTCACAAGACTACTAAATGGATTGGTTTCTGGAAACAATTAAAAACATCTATAATGACACTTATAAATATACCAAAAAAAATATAGATAGAACAATATTAAGTGGCATATGTAAATGTTGCTTATAAAGACAATATAGTACTTATAAGTTTAGCCATACATCCTATTGCTTTAGTTATAATCACATTAATGAAATTATTAGAGCTATACTGACAAACGTTGAAATAGCCGGACAGAAATATATTTTAAGTGACATTAATAAATATCATAATAGAATACCAAAGTGGCATTTAAAATTGTCATCCAACTTGAAAATTTAAAAAGATTTTTTTTTTAGTGATCTTTATAAATATCACATAAAGTTGAATAGTAATGCTTATGACAAACGTTAGAAAAGTTTATGATCTATATCGATGTTTGTCAGAAATGCTGCTTAACTTTAAATTGATGATGGCCCAAGTCATACTTCTAATAAATGTTGGTAAGATATTGCAAAATAATTTGATAAGATATTAACGGCAACGTCTATAATCTGCAGCCATAGTTGAATGAGTGGTGTTGAACTGATGGATCCAATTGAAAATAGCTTGGATAAGATATTCGCGGTTATGATGTTTGGCACCCTCTTAGAGCTACTAGAAAATTAAATTGTCTCCATGAACCCAAACCACAGCAATCATCATCGTCATCATCTCAACAAGTACAGTTGATTTTATTGGTCTGGTCATTGTTGTGGTTTTTATTGGAGGGCTATAGAGTAGTTTAAGACTTTAAGTAGGATTTGATTCAAAAGTGAACACATCTCAACAAGTATAGTGTTGTGTGTCATTCTCTAGGATTCAATTTGGCTGCAGACAAGTTGTTAGTAGATTTTTTTTTTGTGTAAAGAGTTCATCTGTCTTAATGAAATAATATTTGTAAATGAATAAGATAAGAAAATGGACGCCAACTTTTCGCCATGTTTTTCAGAAATGGGACAGTCTACACATATATGCAACCATATGATCCTTCTTACATACATGGTCTTGGTGTTGCTGTGATAATGCTAATTAGATTTTGGTCGGTGAATCTTTTCCTTTGCCTTTGCCTTTTCCTTCCTTGTGGATAGCTTTCTCTCCCAAATCTTTTCTATATTAAAATCCATAAAAGAAGGCTCTCTACAGTCTGCTCCCTCTCCATGGTCTCCCCTCTTCCTCAATTTCCCATGTTAATTTAACTTTTCTTTCCTCAGGGATAGCCTGCAAAAGCTTAGCACCCACACCCCCTTAAAGAGGAGGCTGCATGTATAGAGGAAGACAAGTTCTCCGTAACCCATCTCTTTTCTAATTATTTTATCCATTACATGACCTGTCCATCACGTGCTTCACTAGATTATAATAACATCCCCCCATCCTCATCCCAACCAACCCACCTTGCCATGCTTGGGAGGAGGGTTGAAGCACTTACAGCCTTAGTGGCTTTGATTGGAGAATAATGAGAGAGAGAGAGAGAGAGAGAGAGAGAGAGAGAGAGAGAGATTGGAAGAAGGAAAGTGAGTGTTTGGAATGAGGTTTGATCCAAGATCCTTCCACAGCTAGTTCCCTCTCAAACAGCAGCGATTCCTCATCTGGGATATCAGCACGTCTCCAAGGAGTGATCTCGGATCAGGCTTCATTCCTCACGCCTTACTTTCCAGCACCAAGGAGACCAGGGCAAAACTCTCACAGGTGATCATTTTTCTCTACTCTGCCTTCTATTTAGAATCAAAATCATTCGAGTAACTCTAGTGCTTGAAACTCCATGCAAAAGTCAAGAAAAAACATCTTGATTAACTTTTAAAGATCACTCGTGTTTTCGTTTTGACAGGGTAATATATATTTTGGAAAAATTGCATCAATAGATTTAAATAAAACTTAAGAGGTCCGTTTCATATGAGGATTAGTGGTTGTATAGCAGTTAATTCTGAGGCCTTTCAATGATTATAGTTACCAATATAAATCATCTACATCCGAGATGAATAAGCAATGATCGGAAAGATTTGATCACCAAGTATTTGAATAATACAAACAGTTTTAATTATAAGAACAAAGCCTTTTGAAATATCTATTTTTTCCAAACAAAAACACATTAAACAGGTTTAATATTATACCAAACCAATGTGAACATCCAAACATGCATCAAAAAAGATTATGTGTTAATTTTCTAGTTCTATGAGACATATACAAATTGCTGCCTTAAATTTTGGTGCTGCACTAAACATCAGTTCTCTTCAGACTTCGTTCTTCATCAGTACTACGCTCTAGCCAACCGTAGATGATTTTAAGAGATCCTAACAATTTCAGTAGAATTGAGAGGGACCTATGTATTGGCTTATATAATTGTCACTAAACACATTTAGCATGGATTGAGCAGTTTATGCATGTCTTCTGAACGGTTCTTGCTTTTCCACTAATCTTTTACATGCTTATTTTTCAGCATGAAGTTTCCAGAAACAATTGGTTTTTCTATAAATATGCATGAGAAGCTCATTCTAATATTTATTTTTTTGTTCTTTGGTTATCTAATATACTAATATTTTAAATGTTCTTACAAAAGGTGTTGCAAAGCTTAACCACTGCTACATTTCTTATTATGGTCGTCATAACCAGGGTACTTGTGGATTTTATATATTGAGAAATGCTGGAAGTTATTATTCTTGAGAGCATGTTTTCACCATCATGCATTGTTTACTTTTGTATCTTAGGACTCCATGATGGCATATAAAGCAGATAAAACATTTTATTTATGATTCTTAGCAATCTGCATTCTCACTAGAGATTCATAATGAGGCTTAACTGAACAGGGAGTCAAATTAAGGTTTACTTGTGGTCTGAGGGTTCCTCATACCAGTAATAAGATCAAAGTGAAGTCGTACTTTGGTATTGTAGTCAACTCTGATCGCTGCAAAGCAGGTGGATGTTAAGTTTGATAGTAATGATTTTTCCATTTTGCCTTTCCTTTCAGATAGATAAATAAATATTTTAAGGAGAAACAAGAGTTCACAATTGAAAAGTTTTCAAAAGGTGCCGTCGCATTTCTCCATAGAAGTTCTAACCCTAATTAATTATATATGATAGAGCTTATTGCTAATCGTTTTGGCAACATCAACGTGCATTCTATAATTGTTCATAATGCTTACCGCAACACATGTAATTAGTTAGCAGTCTTTATGCTCTTTTGGTTACTCTGACAAAACATGTATTAAAAGGCTTAATTTGTATGATATAATGATAGATGAGCTATAGCCAATGGCCAATGAATGCTTAATTGCCACTTTGAATGACCTTGATACCAGTGTTCAGGTCAAAATGAAATTGGTAAATGCAGCTGGAAACTTGATTGTCCTTTAAGCAACCCCTTATAAGCTTAAAAGCTTTGAACTTCTGGAAATCCTGAGAGTTAAGCCCATCAATTAGCAGTTTTGCTTACCCACTTAGCATATCTAAACCTTAATGCCTTTTATTAGAAATTATGTAAGTACTTCTTCTTCTTATTCTTCTTTCCTTCTTTTTGTAGGGTAACTTGTATATTTGAATTAAACTCAGAATAATTATCTTCACTGCTAAGATGCTGGTTTCAAGTATCCCGATAACTGACTGCATCTTCTTTGCTTGGATGATATTAGTTAAATTTTAACACTCTTGCTTGAACTTAATCCAACATAATTATGTACCCCAAGGTGTACAACTACTCATCCGCCAACCTAGGAAGTGCTATAAGTCAATATCAGTCATATATTACATGGTGTGTCGTCTAATGCCAGATTTCGTGCACAGGATGCTATCACCTACCACATCCTTTTTCTAAATGTTGAGAGGTAGATTCAAATAATTATTTTGCAGCACACAGAGAGAAGCTGAAGATACCCTCAATCTCTAAAGCATTCTGAAGCCCTTCATAGTGTACTTTAAAGTCTCAAATATTAGCCAAGAGTTTTCACATGATAGATGTATGTATCTCAGACTTTGATGGACCTTCCATGCTGCGTAAAGCCATAACGTGATTATGTTCTTTCTGGTTCCCATGCCTCACTATCAGCATGCATTGCCATAGAAGGCCACGCCTTGCACTTTGCTGCCACTGTTGTGAATATTATCGCTGCTACTTAATCTGGCACCCGTCAAGTAAAAAGCTTTCTGAACAAGGTTTTAGTCGTTCTTTTTTTTTTTTAAATTCTTTTTCAGAACAATTATATGTCTACAAGATAATAAGATCTTTCCCCGTCATCTGAGAACACATATGTTGATATATAACTTGACTCTTGCTGGAGCTAGCTCAAACTGAGATGAGGAATTGGATCAGCTTACGTTCTCCTATTGTTTGGGATTATAAATTTCTTTTTCACTCACCCTAAGAAAATGGTAAATTGGGCATTAACACACATCCCACCTTCCAATAAGCTCGCTTGCTTTGCCTCTCTAAGAGATTGTTGCAAATTTCCAGCCGGATCTGGTAGGATCGGCTGGAGATAAGATAACACGGGAAGGAGGAAGCAAGTAGGAGAGAGAAAGTGAGAACTGCAAGGTCATAGGTCCGATCCCTGGGGACCAGAAAGAATGACCTCTTTGAGGTTTGTTGTGTTTCATCATCATCATCATCATCATCATCAATTTTGTCAGGAGTGGAGCACGCTACTCCTAACCTATGAGAAATTATATCCAAAACCACATACATCATGCGGCAGTGCACTACGTCAATCACAGGCACTCATTTCTGTGGACCAATCATTAAGATGAGCCCTTGATTAATGAGGCCTAGAGGAATGAACACCTACGATTGGTGTGGTGCATCGCTACATAATACATATGGTATAGGATATAGTTTGTCCTAGGTTTTAAATGGAAGCTCGCCGTTTAAAAAAGATGTTAGAAAATACTTTGCAACACTTGTTCAGCCTGTATGCAATAGAAATTATACTTGACACCACGTGCAGCACATGCTAGTGCACCATGCCAATCATAGGCGCTAGTTTTATGGGCCAATCTTGAAGATGAGTACTTGATAAATGAGAGCTCCAAAAATGAGTGCCTATAATTGGCATGGTGCACTGCCATGTGGCGAACGTGGTTTGGACCCACTACAATTGGCTTTGATAGCTAGAATATTGCACTAGATCGAGGGATATGAAATCCTCTCCTGGGACGTCATGGGACGTGGCAATAAGAACTTTTCTGGTGCTGGGAACCAGAACCCTATAATATTATTTAAAAACGTTTGTGGAGGCTTTTCAAAAGACAATGAGATTGCTTGAAGGGACCTGGTAGATAGACATGTTCCATGTACATGTAGGTTCCTCGTTTTGAGTGGAGACTAAAATGATGAGAGTCCGAAGATCTTTGATTTCCCGCCTACGAAGCTAGCAATGATTAAGAATAAAAGTTTGTTGATGTGGGCCATGTGGCTATTAGTAGGAATATGTTTGTTTCTTCTCATCTAAACCTTCATATATATTACACGGATCATGGCAAGGGAATTTCGGAATTATTGGCCTTCTTGTACAGAGATACATGCAAGTGTAGGTGGGACAGGTGAAATCTTATCGATCCAGTCATTCTATAGATTTATCAATAGGAGAGGTATATATTAAGGTAGCGTTTGGATCCAAAATAAATTTTGAAAAGATAAAAGCAATATCCAAATAAGTTTGGATAGAGAGGACCAATTCTACAGAACAAGAATTCTGGACCTTTTGTTGGAGGACAAGTTCATGTATTGAGCATGCATTGGATCTCCGCCCGTGTAAATCATCTGGGACTGAGGGGTTTCCTTCCCCTGTTTGTAACGGGTTTCCCACCTTTTGTAAACAAAAAACCCAAATCCAGAATATTACATAGCCGTGCTACCATGAGATGTCACCCATAATGGATGAAGCCCACAAAAAAATATATGTCCAAAAATTTATACAATAACAAAGTGGTTCAAAAATTTTTCATTCATTGAACAAAAAAGTACTGGTATCGAACATCTAAATCCAGCATTTAAATATTCAAAGATATATAACCCATAATTTTATAGTCATAAAAAGTAAACTTATTATTAGCTTATTATCTCAACCTCTACATAGTTTATCCCTCTCTACTCCTAGCAACCTAATATATCTGAAAAGAACAAACAGAAGAGTGAGCTTTGCAGCTTAATAAGTAACCATACACCATCTTTCCAGATTAATTATAAGGTTTTACATGATTTAATGCACTTTTTAGAAAGTGAATTTTTATTATAATATAAAGCATTTTATAGGCATAATAACAAACCGTATATAATCATGTATGCAAGTTCATAAAGATGAATTTGAGTAAAACTTAAAATATTCATAATCATCAGATTTTTGTCATTTAGCTATATTATCTATTAAAACAATGCATAGAATTTTCGTGCTATGGTCACTTTAACCTGCGATAGGATATTTTCGTAATTGACAAGATATTATACTTCATAATCGTTACCAATTTTAACTTATTGGCAGAGGGTCATTTTTGTTGGATGCTAGCTCTAGTGTATCAATTGGCTCTAATTTCTAGAGGCAACCATAGCTATTTAAGAGCTTTTAAAATATTTTATATTTTTTAAAAATTATACCTATTCAAATAGTTTGAAAAGAACTAAATGACATCATAAAAGTTTAAAATATACAATCAGCCAAATATATCATTGTCAAAGTGATATAAAATTTTGTATAATCATAATTCATACGTAAATCTTGCATAGTAAAGTATTCAACAATAATGCTATTTGGCCTAAAATATGAATTATTCACAATTATATGCTTGATCCTAAATTTTTAAGAACATGCAGGGGCCAGTCATGTCACTTTAAACTTTTATAAATAATTCATAATTTCTACTTGAAATTGAGCAGTAATTCAAAGTTAATAAGGTCCATGCTAGGGTCACTTACCTCTTCTCGCCTAAAGATCACTAGCTTTATATGGACAAATTGCTTCTACCTATCTAAACCACTTAAGAAGATAAACTAATTTACATTCAACTATTTAAAAATCTAAATACCAAATAAGAAGCTCTAGAGGATCGAAATGAACTTGATCTAACTTCGTATCCAAACTAGGAAAAAAAGATGGAAAAGACCAGTCTAAGCGGTCGTCGCAATGCCGGCTAGGACCTTCTATTGAGGTCCACCCGATGGGTACACAGAGAAGAACCAGATCCTCAAGTGAGATCTACAAGTCACGTAGAGAGAGAAACATCAACCAGGAGTCGCAATTTTGTGCTCTCATCATTGACTAATAGCCTAACATCTAGTTCTGCAGAAGTACTTTTTAAGGCTCCAATGGCTATAAATGGCTAGTTTCTTCAATCCAACAGCTAGTAACTACTGTTTGGAGGTTGGAGAAGTATTTAAGAGCTGCTATTCATTAAGAAAATTATCTTGGTGAGAATTTAAGTGTGCATTCAAAAGAAAGAGCAAATCCAAGAGAGTTTAATTATTGCTTCAGTTCAAACCTGCTGAGTAATTGATTGATCCCCTACTTGGTTTTGATGTGCCAAAACATTTTGAGTGCATTCCTTGTTGGACTAACAGTTTTAAACAAGTATTTTCAGGGTAACAATGCTATCACTTCAAAAGAATATCTTAGGAAATGGTTCATGGATCTTAAACTCAAGTGTTGGAACCATTCAAGCATTTTCCAGAACTAGAGTCGACTCACAGGAAGTACGAGTTGACTCCGGCACAAGATTGGCATACTAGCACACCCTCAAGCCGTCTTCACAAAGCGCGAGTCGACTCTCTCAGGCAGACAGAAAGAGGTATTTCGAATCGCAAAGTACGAGTCGACTCGAGTCAAGCTCGAGCCGTCTCCCATCATTCGAATGAAGCATGAGACGACTCCCGACTGTTACGAGACGACTCTCTCAGGCAGACAGAAAGTGTATTTCAAGTCGCAAGACGTGAGTCGACTCGAGACAAGCGCGAGACGTCTCCCATCTTTCGGACGAAGTGCGAGTCGACTCCTAACTACTACGAGTCGACTCTCTCAGACAAAGGCAGAGAACTCCTTTTCTGTGGACCAAGATGCGAGACGACTCCCGAACCGCGCGAGCCGACTCCAACAAGAATCAATCGATAACCTGTCAGAGGGATCCTGAGGCAAAGCCGACTCCAGAATCATGCGAGACGTCTCCTACTTTAGTCGAGCCGACTTCTGGATGGGCGAGACGACTCCAGCTTCAATGGACATTTTGTCAGAAGTGCCAGGCGTGACAGAACGGCTACACTTTTGTGTCTAACAGCTAGTTTTTCAAATCGGAGCTATAAGAAGACCTGTTCTAAGTAGAACAATAATGAGAACGAAAAATTCAAACAAAGAAAATCAAGCAAATCATTTGAAACAAGAGCTCAAAGGATATTCGAAAGAAAAATCGGAAGAAAGCTACTCTTCATCAAGAAACCACTCTTTCTCCGCACCAGAGCCAAAATAGAAAGATCCTTCATTGTTGTTTGACTTGGAAAAGGATCCAGAAGAAAAGAAGCAGCATCTTGATCGGCTAAAATCATATGAGAAGCTTCTTTTCCCTGTTTTCATTAAAATTGTTTTATCTGCTTTCTTAGAAGTTTGTATTTATACATTCATTCTTATATTTGGGTGCTTGATTCAATCAAGGGATTAAATCAGAAGGTCTAAGGTTGTAGTTGGTGATCCTTTGTAAAAACCAACCGGGTTGTTTGTGAGCCCGAGTAAAACAAACGAGGTGGTTCGTTGTGAGCCGGTAAAACAACAAGTTTGGTTGTGAGCTTGTAAAACAACCGTGCTGTAATTCTAGGATTATAGTGAAAATCTCAAGTGGAACTTGGGGAGTGGACGTAGGAGCAAGGTTGGCTCCGAACCACTATAAATCTTGTGTCCTTATGCTGTATTCTCATTTCTCTATCTTCATTCCACTAACAATCCAGACTGACACTTTAGATTAATCACAAGCTAAAATTCCACATTTTTAATTAAGGCCTAGTTCACCCCCCCTCTTGGGCTGCCTACTGGGTTGGTATCAGAGCAGATGCTCTTTAGTAGTAACAGTGTCTAAGTCCCTTCTAGAGTAAAAGATTTAATGGCAACCCAATTTGGATTAACCTCAGGTGAAGGATAGTCAACCAATAGGCCATCCTGTTTAATGGAACAAACTATACCTATTGGAAGGCAAGAATGAGAATATTCATTAAAGCCCAAGACTATGATGTTTGGAGTATTATTGTTAATAGGCCTCACATTCCCACACACATTGTTGATAACACAGTAATTCCCAAACTCGAAGAGGACTGGGATGAAAATGATAGGAAAAAGGCACAACTAAATGTTAAGGCTATGAATGTGCTTTATTGTGCCTTAGATGCAAATAAATTCAATCGAGTATCAACATGTAACTCCGCTAAGGAGATTTGAGATAGACTTGAAATCACTCATGTGTTGGAAACCCTGGTGGTCGCATGCATATATTTTTAAAAATTTTACAGCGGAAGCATGAATTAAACTATTTAATTCCTATGCATGCTAGAGATCATATCTCTACAACAAAAATAGATCCAGGACTTTAAACATTTATCCTAAACAAGTAGGCATGATTCTATGTCTAACATGTAGTCATGCAGAATTTCAGCAACCTAATTGATTTCTAATTTTAATTTTTAATGAGATCAGAACTCATACCTTTTTGCTTTGAGAACTTTGATGATGCCTTGATAACCTTGTATAGCCGCATACGTGTCCGGCATCTACGGATAGTTCACGCGAAGCTCTAGAAAGATCCACAACTGCAGGAGTGTTAGCTCGTGCAGAGGTGCTGCAGTGGCTGAATTTTTCTCCTCCGAAGCACTCAACTTTTGATTCTTCTTCGAGAGGATGAAGGATGGAGATGAAGGATAAGAAGGAGGAGATAAGGTGGCTGGATCTTAAAATTTTTTCAAAATTTAGAACCCTTTCTAAAGACCATCTCCACAAACCCTAGGTGTGGGGGTCCTTTTATAGCCAAAAGACCCCCCACGCCTTACACCTCTTTTGGCCAATAAATTTGGCTGATAAAATTTCTAAAAAATTCTGATGAATTGGCAACTAAGATATGAACAAATTCTCTTTTAATCTTGTGCCAATAATTCCTAAAAATTAGGAGGTTATTGTGCCCCAAACTTCAGCTGCACGCCACCCTACTTGATGCGTCATGCAATCCCTACAAATTAGGGATTTGATTCCTATCTTTTTAGGAAGATTTGAGGTGTCATATTTTTCTAAAAAATAGCCCCACGCCTCCTCTTTCCTCACGCCAAAAATTGGCCAAAAATAAAGAGGATAGGCACCACTGCTTTTAGAGATAAGGATGAGGTGTCTTTCTTCTCCAAGAAAAAAAATAGGGTCCTAAATTTTAGAAATTTTTCTCCATAATAAATTCTGATTATTTGGACTCTTAATCCTCATCAAATAAGGACTCTTAATTGACTTGAGTCAATCCCAATCCAATTGGATCAAGTCTGATCAATTAGGTTATGCCCAATTGGCTCGGGTCGAATCCGATCGAATTAAGTCAAATCCTAATTTTGCCCAAATTGAATCTAATTCAATTTGGCTTAATTAAAGTCCAATAATTCAATCAAATTGAATTTATTAGTAATCCTATTACTAATTAACCCTCCAATAATTCAATAATTATTTTAATGCAACTTTTGCTTAGGATAATTTGTCAATCGAATTGACCAAATTACCCTTGAATGATTCTTAATCATCAATTAGCCATTTGATCAACCTAGAAACTTCAATGCGTGTGACCCCATAGGTTCGAACCTAAGCCGGTAGCATAAGAACAACTTCTTGTACTAATCAAAATGACCATCTAGCAATGGTACCCGACGTCTGGATAGGCCGAATGATTGCAAAGCAACATTCAAGAACCCTTGGACTATGGTTACCGTATAATTTATCTCTATGACTCCTAAATGCCAGGATGACTTCAGAGTTCTATCAACTCTGTAATAAGTGTATCCATGATGTGATCAACTTTAGAAATCTTGTGACTTCTCACAAGGATTATCCTGACTAAGGTTTTGCTAAATTGAACATAAGGCATTATCTTTTGTTTTCAAGAGGGATCAATTCCATCTTGACTCACAACTGTCTACGCAAGTACTTGACTGTACCCAGTGATCTTCCGTCACTGAATTAGAAATTTAGGTAGTCCGGTACCAAAGTACAGTGAGTTGCTTGCTAGTCACAGGTTGCGGTCTCAGATCAAAGGGCCAAACTTATACCCATATCCACTCGGAACATCTCTTGACAATAGAGCGTTCCGGAATTGGTCACGTTAAGTGAAATGTACTCCTACACTTCACCTGTGTGACATATCAGTGTCTCCACACTCATTGGTTAAGAGGACAACTAACGTATATGTCACACAACGACCTAATCTCGATAATGCTGTCATCCTAGTAACAACATATCATTTGATCGCGAACAGTTTTAAGGACTTGAAGATAAATCCTCCTTTATCATAAAACAAGTCCTAAGGACTTCATCATATAAGAGTTCATTTGAAGATGTACAATGAAATGATGAATAATGCCAAATAACACTTTATTAATTTGTTAATTTATTTACAAAATTTAATTATCAACATGCTGACGATTGACATTTAGGATACAACTCCCAACAACTTCCACTTAGCCTAAAGCCAATTGGCACAGTATCTAATACCCATCTTCGACTTGTGTTCGTTGAACTCTTTGATGCCGAGGACTTTGGTAAATAGGTCAGCCGGATTTTTTTTTGTATCAATCTTTTGAAGATCAATGTCACCTCGTTCGACGATCTCTCGAACCAGGTGGTAGCGATGTAGAATATGCTTGGTCCGCTGATGTGCTTTGGGTTCTCTTGCTTGAGTTATGGCTCCAGTGTTGTCACTGAGGATGATAGTGTTATTTTGATGATTAACAAGTAATTATCTAGAGTATGTTATAAGTTAAATTGATACTTCATTTATAAGACTATTACTCTCAGGATATTTGTATAAATTGATATAGATACATTTCATTGTTTATTTGAATGAATCTAACCTTGAGATGCAGCAAAGTGTGGATTGAGTCGACCCAAAGGATGATTGGGTCGACCCCGGCACATCAAGAAATCATTTGGCACACTTCTGCAAAAATGGCATAGATGAACAGTGTTGGGTTTCCCAGTGCCCTAGGGCGTAGCGGAAGATACAGGATTATAAAATTTTCTTATAAAACCCATTATATGAAACCCTAATAAGCCAAGATCGCCTTAATAGTATAACCAAATAATGTAGAAAATATAATCTTGGTATAGAAGAATACCTATCACGCTATATCCAATATGTCTGAAGATGTCCTAAGGTGCCCAAATGTTCACCCTCCGATGTTGATCCACACAGGAATGGGTTCAAGACTCTAGCTCCACCAAAACTTGATTCTAATTGTTCAATCCTTCCAAAGGATTTAATTGGCTGATTTTCCTTCACTTCCTTCTTCCTTTCTACCTCTAAAACATTCACTAGCCTTTTTGTCCTAAAGAAGATCCTCTTGTCTTGGGTTAGGACAAAAGAGAGAGGCTTGTAAGAAAGAAGGGATAAGGGAGAGAGAAGGAGAGACTTTTTCTTTGATGATCTTTAGAACCCCAAGGCACCTCCTTATTTATAAGAGATGGAGGGATGCATCATAAAGGGATGCATCCCATCCACACACCTCATCATGATGAGGCATGTGCCAAGAGATGCATCCCATCATGATGGGGTGCTAAGGAGAAGGGTGTATCAACTTCTTTCTCACATCTCCCTCTTAAATCCTGATGATCCATGGGCCCAAATGCAGTGAACCAAAGCCAATGGTCCAGATCTAGGTGCCATCTAATGGTCCAGATCAAGACATCATCATCCAGGGTGCCATCCAATGGTCCAGAAGTAAGATGCCATCACCGATGGTCCAGATTCAGGCGCTGAGCAACGGTCCAGATCTTTCATCCAGAGAGCCATCCAGTGGTCCAGATTCAGGCGCTGATCAATGGTCCAGATCCTTCATCCAGGAATCCATCCAGTGGTCCAGATTCAGGCGCTGACCAATGGTCCAGATCCTTCATCCAGAAATCCATCCAATGGTCCAGATGAAGGCGCCAACCAGTGGACCAGATCCTTCATCCAGGAAGCGATCCAATGGTCCAGAAGTGAAGGCCCTATCAAACCCAATCCAATTGGGTTTAACCAACTTAAAGAAAACATTAAACCTAATCAAATCAGGTCTAATTAAAGCCAAATGGGTTTCAACTCTTGGCTAACCCATATTAGGTCATGATCTAATCATATTAGATCAACCAAATCTAAGAATCATATTCGAATTTAATTTGAATCAGGAGCTAGGGTTTGCAACACGTGCTAGCATGTTCATCTTGCAAACATGATCTAATCCAATTAGACCCTTGATCAATTCCCTTGTGTGTGACCCATTGGGTTCCTTATCTTAGCCAGCAGTAGGTGCAGGTGCAAGTTGACCTAACCTGATTAGAATACCTCTAATCCAATTTAGGTTCAATTTAGTGCTAAACCTGACTTAGCAATCCGAACCTTTCTGATGCTTTGATCTAATCAAACTCTTTGATCCGATCAACCCACAAGACATGATTGACGTCTAGCAACGTATCATGTCTACCCGGAAGATGAGGAATGTATTGGACAAATCCAAACATACCCTTCAGTGGAAAGTTACTGTGCAATTCAATCCCTCAGTCATACTACATCCTGAATAAGTGCTCGAGTATGGATCAATATCAAACTCAATCACTTATTCATGTCTCTCTCAATCTTTTATATGATAATTCAAACAATGAAATATTAGAAACTCTTTCTAATATTCATTTTGCTTTGATCAAAGGCTTCTTGAATCATCATAAGATTAGAGTAAGTAGGATGTTACCTTCTCTTACTAGAAGTGACTGATTCCTTGTTGACCTACTCACAACCTTCGTACAAAATCCACCATATCCAGAATACCCCGTACACAACGCAATGTCGTGAATGAGGGTAAACCAAAACATAGCTTCAAGTGCACAAGGTACCATGGTGATCTCAGGTCTAAGGATCACTTGCACAACTCCCACTATGAGAACCATCTTTTGATAATTAAGTAAGAATCCATAAGATGTTCTCATGGCTGGTCATTTCAGTGAACTCATTCCTCTAATGAGCACCCACATCTTTGTATTAGTGTCTCACACAAGTGATTGTGAGATCAATCACCCTCTACATTGAGCATACATAAGATGTGCCAGTCTTTCCGGTAATATTGATCCCCGACTCAATATACCAATTTGACTGGGAATATTCTAAATTAGGATTTTAGGATTTTAGGTCTCACTGGTATGATCTCATCATAACCCTTAAAACCAATGTCCTAATTTATGGGGTTCATCATCCAATAATAAAATAGATAAGCAGCAGATGATGAAACACAATGCCTTTATTGATATATATCGAGTGTCAAAGTACATGATTTGGAGGATTACAAAGAAAAACCCATCAAATGATTGGCTTATAGGGCATCTACTCTTTCAATCTCCCACTTGCACTAAAGCCAATCGCCCTTATATTTTAATCCCATACAATCGAGGTGACGATTGAATTGCTGCTGTGGTAGAGCTTTAGTAAATGGGTCTGCTATATTGTTCTTTGTGTCTACTCGTTCAATCTTGACGTCTTGTCTTTCGATTATCTCTCGAACAAGGTGGAAGCGTCTCAAAATGTGCTTGGATCTATGATGAGACCTTGGTTCCTTAGCCTGTGCAACTGCTCCAGTGTTATCGCAATAAACTAGGACTGGTCCGGCAATCTCAGGAACTACACCCAGCTCTGTGATGAACTTCTTCATCCAGACTGCTTCCTTAGCAGTTTCACTAACAGCTATGTATTCTGCCTCAGTAGTTGAGTCAGCTACAGTTTGCTGTTTGGAACTTTTCCAACTCACAGCTCCACCATTCAAAGTGAAGATATATCCAGAGATTGACTTGCTATCATCTGGATCAGATTGAAAGCTAGAATCTGAATAGCCTTCTAGTTTCAATTCTGATCCTCCATAAATCAGAAAAACATCTCTAGTCCTTCTCAAGTATTTGAGAATGCTTTTCACAATTTTCCAATGATCCTCCCCGGGATCTGCCTGAATCTACTTACCATACCTAAGGCATAAGCTACATCAGGCCTGGTACATAACATAGCATACATGATCGACCCTACTGCTGAAGCATAGGGAATAGAACTCATTCTATTCCTCTCTTCAGATGTCTTAGGAGACATCTTCCTAGAGAGTTGTATGCCATGTCCTATGGGTAAGAAACCTTTCTTACTTCCATCCATGCTGAACCTCTTCAGCACATTATCTATGTACCTAGACTGGGACAAACCTAGCATCCTTTTAGATCTATCTCTATAGATCCTTATACCAAGTATATAGGATGCTTCACCCAAGTCTTTCATGCAAAATTTCTTTGATAGCCAAGTCTTGACCGATTGCATCATTGGAACATCATTTCCAATGACCAATATATCGTCCACATATAATATCAAGAAGACAATAGCACTCCCACTAGTCTTCTTGTACACACAAGGTTCATCTATATTTTTAATGAAGCCAAACTCTTTGACTATCATGTCAAAATGGATGTTCCAACTTCTAGATGCCTGCTTTAATCCATAAATGGATTTCTTAAGCCTACATACTTGATTTGCTCTTCCTCTTGAGACAAATCCCTCTGGCTGTGTCATATAGACCTCTTCCTCAAGGTGACCATTAAGGAAGGCGGTTTTGACATCCATCTGCCAGATCTCATAATCATAGTATGCAGCTATAGCAAGCATAATCCGAATAGATTTGAGCATAGCTACTGGCGAAAAAGTTTCATCATAATCAATGCCTTGTTTTTGCCTGAAACCTTTTGCCACTAGCCTGGCCTTGTAGGTTTCTACTTGGCCATCAGCTCCTATCTTCTTCTTGTATACCCATTTGCACCCTATTGGAATCACTCCCTCAGGTGCATCAACCAAAGTCCACACTTGGTTTGTATACATAGAATCTATCTCGGATTTCATGGCGTCCAACCATTTGTCAGAGTCCCTACTCTTGATAGCTTCCGAATAGGTCAGAGGGTCATCATTATCAACGATGTGGGCTTCATCATTCTCAATAATAAATCCATACCTCTCAGGTGCATTTCGCACTCTTTCTGACCTTCGAAAAGGAGTAGTGTGTAGTGGCTGTACCTCTTCCATGGGTACATCTGGTTGAGGATTATTATGTGTCTCACCTTGTAGGTCTTGAACTTCATCAAGTTTAATTCTTCTATCCTTGCCCTTTTCTAAAAAAAACTCTTTTTCCAAGAAAGTGGCATAACTAGCAACAAATACCTTTTGTTCGGTAGGATCATAGAAGATATATCCTAAACTGTCTTTAGGATAACCTACAAATGTACACTTGTCCGATCTAGCACTTAGCTTATGTCCAAAATTTCTTTTGACATAAGCATGACAACCCCATATCTTAAGATACTTAAGATTAGGTTTCTTTCCTTTCCATATCTCATATGGAGTGCTAGATACAGACTTAGATGGTACTCTATTTAATACTAATGCAGCAGTTTCTAGGGCATGTCCCCAGAAGAAAATTGGAAGATTTGTGAAGCACATCATGGACCGTACCATATCTAATAAGGTACGATTCCTTCTTTCAGCTACACCATTTAATTGTGGCGTATATGGAGGTGTCCATTCAGAGAGTATACCCTTTAATTTAAGATAGTCTAAAAATTCACTAGAAAGGTATTCTCCTCCTCGATCAGATCGAAGGATTTTAATACACTTTCCAGTTTGTTTTTCGACCATACTTTGATACTCTTTAAATTTATCAAAGGCTTCGGATTTATGTTTCATTAGATACACAAAACCGAACCTTGATAAGTCATCAGTAAATGTGATGAAGTAAGAGTATCCATCTCTAGCT
Source organism: Phoenix dactylifera (assembly GCF_009389715.1). Taxonomy (NCBI): domain Eukaryota; kingdom Viridiplantae; phylum Streptophyta; class Magnoliopsida; order Arecales; family Arecaceae; genus Phoenix; species Phoenix dactylifera. The sequence continues at coordinate 105,927 of NW_024068067.1, read as the reverse complement.
TGAGTTGACATAGGACCACACACATCAGTGTGTACGAGTTCTAACAACTCACTTGCCCTTTCTCCATGTCCCGAGAATAGAGACTTGGTCATTTTACCCATAAGACAAGATTCACAAGTTCCTAATGATTCAAAATCATAAGGGTCAAAGAATTTATCTTTATACAACTTATGTAACCTTGTCTCACTAATATGACCTAATCGGTAATGCCAGAGGAGGGTATTATTAATATTTTCTCTTTTTCTTTTATTATCTTTGCCAATATGAAACATAACATTATTAAGACCTAATACTAAAAGACCATTTTTCATAGTGCCATGACAATAATACTCATTAGATAAAGAAATAGAGCAACCATTGCTCTTTCCATTTATTTCGAATCCTTTCTTAAGCAACAAAGGAATTGAAATTACATTTCTAATGATTTTTGGCATAAAATAACAGTCTTCTAGCTTCAAGAACTTTCTGGAGGGTAGCTCCAGTATGTAGGTGCCAACAGCTTCAGCCTGGATGGATTCTCCTCCAGCGCCATATAGCTCGAAGTCACCTTTCTTCAGTCTTCTAATTTTCTGCAGTCCAGCAAAGATTTGCATATGTGAGAACCACAACCGGTATCCAATACCCATGCATTAGAATCAGAAGAACTTAATGTCATATTGGCATGTAATAAAAACATACCTTTTGATGCAACACTTGCATCAGGCTTCACACTTGCAAGAAAGCTCTTGCAGTTCCTTTTCCAATGCCCCATCTTGCCACAGTGGAAACAGGTACCGGGTCCAGAGATTTTCTTTCCCTTCTTCTTTTTGATGCGACTCTTAGGGTTTAGTTTTTTTCTTTGAACCCTTATTGCCCGTTTTCTTCTTTGAGCTCTCACCAATAAGAAGGATCGGACCCTTGTCCTTCTTGATGTGAGACTCTGCTGTTTTCAGCATATTTAGAAGCTCAGGCAGGGAGGAATTCAGTTTGTTCATGTGAAAATTCACAACAAACTGCGAGAATGAGTCGGGTAGTGATTGCAGGATCAAATCCTGACTGAGCTCACTGTCCATAGCAAAACCAAGTTGACTTAATCGAGTGATTAAGTCTATAACCTTTAAACAGTGGTCTTGCACAGATGATCCCTCGATCATTCTAGCACGGAACAACTGTTTAGATATCTCATATCTAGCAGTTCTGCTCTGCTCACCATATAACTCCTTTAAGTTAAGGAGTATGGAGTGAGTATCCATGCTATCATGCTGCCTCTGCAATTCATTATTCATAGAAGCAAGCATGATACATTTGACAGTCAAACTATCATTTTTCCACATACGATATGTGGCCAATTCCTCCTCAGTTGCATCTTCCCCTGCTGACCCTAGGTCAGGGGTTTCAAGAATGTAGGAAAGTTTTTCTTGTGTGAGAACAATCTTTAAATTTCTCAACCAATCCACATAGTTGGGACCAGTCAATTTGTTTGTATCTAAGATACCTCTAAGTGAGAGTGAAGATGCCATTTTTGCAGAATTAATCTATAATTACAAAGAACACTAATATAAGCAGACCAATCATGATGACATGTATTCAATCAGACAAGGACTTTTATCTAATTGTTACTCCCACTATTTTTGTTGAATATCATAACCCTCAAGTATGATGAACGAGAAAATACTAATTTTCTTAGTGGGGTTGAGATCCAAATTCCTTATAAAAGACCTTGTGGGAATCACAACAAGCCCTTATAAGTTCAAAGGTAGGAAACTCTTTCCAATTGCATCCCATGCAATTCCCAACTTTATTCTGTCCTCTAGCACACATATAGTCTTGTGGGAATCACAACAAACTATTGTGTCTAGTTAAGTCAAACCCTTCATTTTTATACAGTCATATTTGAATAATGCTGCCCTTGTGGGAATCACAACAAGGCAACATATTAAAATATGCCATATGCATCATATGCACCAAGATATTACAATATCAATCCCTAATACTAGCCTTGTGGGAATCACAACAAGCTAGCGTAGATATTGACATAATAATATCTAAGCATGAAGGAAGGACCTTTATAGTGTTATATCAGCAATTAGCTTTTTCATGGAGGTCAATCAAATAGTTGGCCAGGTAAGCAGATGGGAGGCTCTCCTTACTTAGTAAGGTCCTAATTAAATAACCACCTGTAGCCTCTTTTCTAGACACCAACTTAGTCAATTGATTCAGAATGGCTCAGCTTAAAGCAATTAACACTACGACTTAATTATGAATTTAGTGAGGGCTTTCAAATAGTAGTATCTTACTAACATTAAGCTCAACCATAAAGGACAATCAAATAATTGGCCAGGAAAGCAGGTGGGAGGCACCCCTCACTCAGAGAGTGAGGTCCTAATTAAGTAACCACCTGTGGCTTCCTTCCTAGACACCAACTGAGTCGATTGTTCCAGAATGGGTCAGTCCAAAGTTTTCATACTACTATATTGGTCTCATTGCACATTCTATAATTTAGTACTAGCAATTATACTGTGCTACAACATGAATATAACACTATCTCATAGCATAAACTAATCATGCATACAAACAACCTAGCTATCTCATAGCATCAAGATAATAGCATGTATTATCATTTGGTTAAACTGATTAAGGGTGGCTCTGATACCACTGTTGGGTTTCCCAGTGCCCTAGGGCGTAGCGGAAGATACAGGATTATAAAATTTTCTTATAAAACCTATTATATGAAACCCTAATAAGCCAAGATCGCCTTAATAGTATAACCAAATAATGTAGAAAATATAATCTTGGTATAGAAGAATACCTATCATGCTATATCCAATATGTCTGAAGATGTCCTAAGGTGCCCAAATGTTCACCCTCCGATGTTGATCCACACAGGAATGGGTTCAAGACTCTAGCTCCACCAAAACTTGATTCTAATTGTTCAATCCTTCCAAAGAATTTAATTGGCTGATTTTCCTTCACTTCCTTCTTCCTTTCTACCTCTAAAACATTCACTAGCCTTTTTGTCCTAAAGAAGATCCTCTTGTCTTGGGTTAGGACAAAAGAGAGAGGCTTGTAAGAAAGAAGGGATAAGGGAGAGAGAAGGAGAGACTTTTTCTTTGATGATCTTTAGAACCCCAAGGCACCTCCTTATTTATAAGAGATGGAGGGATGCATCATAAAGGGATGCATCCCATCCACACACCTCATCATGATGAGGCATGTGCCAAGAGATGCATCCCATCATGATGGGGTGCTAAGGAGAAGGGTGTATCAACTTCTTTCTCACATCTTCCTCTTAAATCCTGATGATCCAAGGGCCCAAATGCAGTGAACCAAAGCCAACGGTCCAGATCTAGGTGCCATCTAATGGTCCAGATCAAGACATCATCATCCAGGGTGCCATCCAATGGTCCAGAAGTAAGATGCCATCACCGATGGTCCAGATTCAGGCGCTGAGCAACGGTCCAGATCTTTCATCTAGAGAGCCATCCAGTGGTCCAGATTCAGGCGCTGATCAATGGTCCAGATCCTTCATCCAGGAATCCATCCAGTGGTCCAGATTCAGGCGCTGACCAATGGTCCAGATCCTTCATCCAGGAATCCATCCAATGGTCCAGATGAAGGCGCCAACCAGTGGACCAGATCCTTCATCCAGGAAGCGATCCAATGGTCCAGAAGTGAAGGCCCTATCAAACCCAATCCCATTGGGTTTAACCAACTTAAAGAAAACATTAAACCTAATCAAATCAGGTCCAATTAAAGCCAAATGGGTTTCAACTCTTAGCTAACCCATATTAGGTCATGATCTAATCATATTAGATCAACCAAATCTAAGAATCATATTCGAATTTAATTTGAATCAGGAGCTAGGGTTTGCAACACGTGCTAGCATGTTCATCTTGCAAACATGATCTAATCCAATTAGACCCTTGATCAATTCCCTTGTGTGTGACCCATTGGGTTCCTTATCTTAGCCAGCAGTAGGTGCAGGTGCAAGTTGACCTAACCTGATTAGAATACCTCTAATCCAATTTAGGTTCAATTTAGTGCTAAACCTGACTTAGCAATCCGAACCTTTCTGATGCTTTGATCTAATCAAACTCTTTGATCCGATCAACCCACAAGACATGATTGACGTCTAGCAACGTATCATGTCTACCCGGAAGATGAGGAATGTATTGGACAAATCCAAACATACCCTTCAGTGGAAAGTTACTGTGCAATTCAATCCCTCAGTCATACTACATCCTGAATAAGTGCTCGAGTATGGATCAATATCAAACTCAATCACTTATTCATGTCTCTCTCAATCTTTTATATGATAATTCAAACAATGAAACATTAGAAACTCTTTCTAATATTCATTTTGCTTTGATCAAAGGCTTCTTGAATCATCATAAGATTAGAGTAAGTAGGATGTTACCTTCTCTTACTAGAAGTGACTGATTCCTTGTTGACCTACTCACAACCTTCGTACAAAATCCACCATATCCAGAATACCCCGTACACAACGCAATGTCGTGAATGAGGGTAAACCAAAACATAGCTTCAAGTGCACAAGGTACCATGGTGATCTCAGGTCTAAGGATCACTTGCACAACTCCCACTATGAGAACCATCTTTTGATAATTAAGTAAGAATCCATAAGATGTTCTCATGGCTGGTCATTTCAGTGAACTCATTCCTCTAATGAGCACCCACATCTTTGTATTAGTGTCTCACACAAGTGATTGTGAGATCAATCACCCTCTACATTGAGCATACATAAGATGTGCCAGTCTTTCCGGTAATATTGATCCCCGACTCAATATACCAATTTGACTGGAAATATTCTAAATTAGGATTTTAGGATTTTAGGTCTCACTGGTATGATCTCATCATAACCCTTAAAACCAATGTCCTAATTTATGGGGTTCATCATCCAATAATAAAATAGATAAGCAGCAGATGATGAAATACAATGCCTTTATTGATATATATCGAGTGTCAAAGTACATGATTTGGAGGATTACAAAGAAAAACCCATCAAATGATTGGCTTATAGGGCATCTACTCTTTCAAACAGTGAGTTGGGTCGACCCAAGGAAAGCATGAGTCGACCCAAACATCAAGATCCTCAAAACAAGACAGAACAATGGTTCTCTGGATTCACTGAGAGGGTCGACCCAAGAAGTAGTTGAGTCGACCCAAGCTTGAGTCGACCCAAACCCTGAGAGGGTCGACCCAAAGGCAAGACAGAAAAGAAGACAGAAAATGGTTCTCTGGAATTACTGAGAGGGTCGACCTAAGAAGAAGTTGAGTCGACCCAAGTGAACCTTGAGTCGACCCAAAGAATGGTTGGGTCGACCCAAGGGAAGGAAGGCTGAATTTCAAGTTTCTGTGTTTTCTGAGAGGGTCGACCCAAGGAATGTTTGAGTCGACCCAAGTGAAAGTTGGGTCGACCCAAGGACAGGTTGAGCCGACCCAAACACGGGCTGAAGCATAACGGCTAGTTCTGCAGATGTACTTTTTGTCCTTCCCAAAGTCAGTAACGGCTAGTTTTTGAATTCTAACCATTGGGGCTTGTCCAATGGATGTAGGAGACTATTTAAAGTGGCACTATTCATCAGATAGAACAACTTTTGAAAGGGATATCAAAGAGTACACAAGAAAACAAAAGTGCCCTAATCTTCTTCATCCAAGTGCTTCATTCAAGAATCAAAAAAAGGGGTTGAGCAGATTCAAAGAGTCATCAAGAGCTCCATCCTCCCTTGTAGAGTGAAGCATCCTTGACAAAGAAGAGAGAAGCCACTTCAAAGCGATAAATATTTTCTATACTCTTCCTTGTAGTTTATATTGTTTCATTTGCTCATTTAGGAGTTTAAATCTTCTTTCTTTATTTGTTAAACAACTTGTAAAGGTTGGTTGGTGAGCCCGGAAAACCAACGGAGTAGGTTGATTGGTGAACCCGAAAAACCAATTGTAAAGATTCGTTGGTGAGCCCGTAAAACCAACAAAGGTTTTTGGTGAACCCGGAAAACCAAAGTGTAAAGGTTCGTTGGTGAGCCCGTAAAACCAACAAAGGTTTTTGGATTGTGAGCCCGGAAAACAATCCAACTGTAATCCGCGAGATTATAGTGAATTCCTAAGGGGTCGCTTGGGGAGTGGACGTAGGTGCTAAGGAGAGCACCGAACCACTATACTTTGTGTTGTTTGTGTTGTGATTTGCTTTAGCTTACTAACCATCCATTTGACTTGAGTAAGATAGTTTAAATTTAAAAGAAACCAATTCACCCCCCCCTCTTGGCTTGTCACCTTGGGCAACAAGTGGTATCGGAGCAAGGTGCTCTAATAGTACTCATTGATCTCACAATCAAGAGTTAAAGATCATGACAACCCAAGTGGGATGTTCTATGAGTGAGGGGCAATCCACAAATAGACCACCTCTATTTAATGGCACAAACTACACATATTGAAAAGCTAGAATGAGGATATTCATTCAAGCTTCAGACTATGAACTATGGCAAATCATCACTAGAGGACCTCACACACCCACACTTAACATAGAGGGCACTATCATACCCAAACCAGAAATGGATTGGAATGAAAGTGATAGAAGATTAGCACAGTTAAATGCAAAAGCTATAAATGTACTTTACTGCTCATTAGATGTAAATGAATTTAATAGAATATCTACTTGCACTACTGCCAAAGAAATTTGGGACAGACTTGAGGTCACACATGAAGGGACCAATCAAGTTAAGGAGTCAAAGATAAACATTTTAGTACACAAGTATGAATTGTTTAAAATGGAATCTACTGAGTCCATAACTGATATGTTTACTCGTTTTACTGACATTATAAATGGGCTTAAGAGTTTAGAAAAGTCTTACTCTAACTCTGATTTGGTGCGAAAAATTCTCAGGTCTCTACCAAGGAATTGGGAGGCCAAGGTAACCGCTATTCAAGAAGCAAAGGACCTCAACACACTGCAGTTAGAGGAGCTTCTAGGATCACTCATGACCCATGAGTTGACAATGAGGCAAAATTCAGAAGATGAGGTCAAGAGAAGAAAGCCCATTGCCCTAAAGACTACCACCCCTAAACAACTAACTGAATCAGAAGATTCAGATGATGATGAAGAAATCGATGAAGAAGGGATGGCTGTGCTTGGGAGAAAATTCAGAAAATTTATGAGAGGTAAGAATAGGTTCCATAAAAAGAAACCCTTCCTTAAAGGTAACTCAAGCAAAGAAAAGGGTAAGGACAAAGAAAAGGAAAAAGAAATTCCCATTTGCTATGAGTGTAACAAACCCGGACAATATAAGATAGATTGCCCAGATTTGAAGTGGATGGCAAGAAAGTTGAAAAAGAAGAATTTCATGGCTGAATGGAGTGAAAGTGAGGAATCAAGCTCGGAGGAGGAAGATCATCAAGAGACGGCCCAAATGTGTCATATGGCCAATGACGATGAGGTAGATTCTGAACTTGACTGTGATTTTACTGTTGATGAATTACATGATGCATTCTTAGAACTCATGGAAGAACATAAGAAACTAATTAAAAGAAATAAAGTTCTAAAAGAAGAAAATCAATCTCTTATTAAGGACAAGTTAAAACTGTCTCATACCTGTGAAACTTTGAGTAGGAAACTTACAAATGAAACCAAGGATCTAATTGCTGAAAATATCAAGCTAAAAGAAGATGCTGAAAAATATAAATCCTTGGTAGATAAATTTACACTTAGTTCTACCAAATTAAATATGATTCTTGATAGCCAAAAAGCTGTATATGATAAGGCTGGTTTAGGATATAGAACAAATAGGAAACAAAAATTCTTAAAGAACATTTTTGTAAAAGCTAAAAGTGAAAATATATTACTTGTTATTGCTGCAATAAGTTAGGACATAGAGCATATGAATGTAACTTTAGAAAGTCCAGTCAAAACAAATCAAGTTATAATCAAAAGATTAAATTCAAGAAAGTTTGGGTTCCAAAAGAAACATGGAGTACTAACCCTAAAGGACCCAACTTAGTTTGGGTACCTAAAGTTTCTTCTTGATCTTGATTGCAGGTGTGTCTTACAGCTGATAAAGTGAAAAAACGATGGTATCTAGATAGCGGCTGTTCAAGACACATGACCGGTGACGTAGATCAATTTGTCACCTTGGAATCAAAGAAAGGTGGAGCAGTAACCTATGGAGACAATGGTAAAGGGCATATCATTGGAAAGGGTAAAATTTTCATTGCTCCATCTATTTTTATAGAAAATGTCTTATTAGTTAAGGGTTTGAAACATAACCTTCTTAGTATAAGTCAATTTTGTGATAAAGGGTTTAAAGTTACATTTGAAGCATCTGTATGCATAATCACTAATCCTAAAGATAATAGTATTGTACTTGTAGGACAAAGGCAAAGAAATATTTACTTAGTAGATCTTCATGAGTTAGGCAGGAAAAATGGTTTATGCTTAATTACTAATGAAGAAAAGAAAAATGAAACTAGTTGGCTTTGGCATCGAAGATTAGGACATGCTAGTATGGAATTAATATCAAAACTAGTTAAGAAGGAATTAATAAAAGATGTGCCAAAATTGATCTTTGAAAAGGACAAAATATGTGGACCATGTTCATTGGAAAAACAAACTAAATCATCTTTCAAATCGAAGAATGTAGTATCAACAACTAGACCATTTGAACTCATACACATGGATTTATTTGGACCTATTAGAACTACAAGTCTAGGAGGGAAGAAATATGGACTAGTTATTGTTGATGATTTTTTAAGGTATACATGGGTTTCATTTTTGGCACATAAGAATGAAGCATTTTCAGAATTTTTGAAACTATATAATAATATCATAAATGAAAAGAAACTCACCTTAGTAGCAATTCGAAGTGATCATGGTACGGAATTTGAAAATCAACACTTTGAAGAATTTTGCACTAAAAATGGAATATCACATCAATTTTCAGCACCTAGAACGCCTCAACAAAATGGGGTTGTTGAAAGGAAAAATAGGACATTGGCAGAAATGGCACGCACAATGTTGTGTGAGTCAAATCTTCCAAAGTACTTTTGGGCTGAAGCTATAAACACTGCTTGCCATATTCTAAATCGAGTTTTAATACGACCTATAACCAAGAAAACTCTTTATGAACTCTAGAAGAATAAGAAACTAACTGCTAAATATCTTAAAGTTTTTGGATGTAGATGTTTCATCTTAAACAATAGCAAGGAGGATCTAAGTAAATTTGATGCCAAGTCAGATGAAGGTATCTTCTTAGGATACTCCACATCTAGCAGGGCATACAGAGTATTCAATAAAAGAACCTTAGTAGTAGAAGAGTCAGTCAATATTATATTTGATGAGTCTGATAGTGAGTCTGCTAGGAAAGAAAATATTGTTGATGATGATACAGGAATTATCGACTTTGAAAAGTTGAATATTGATGACGTGCCAAATCAAGATAAGGGAGATGATAGCGTGCCACCACAATCCCAAAACTTGCCAAAGGAATGGAGGTATGCATATGGACATCCTAAAGATTTAATCATTGGGTATCCATCTCAAGGGGTAAGAACTCGATCATCTCTTAGGAATTTAAATGATTATCTTGCTTTCGTTTCACAATTAGAACCTAAGACTTATGAAGAAGCTGAAAAAGATACTAACTGGATAAATGCCATGCAAGAAGAATTAAATCAATTCAAAAGAAGTAATGTATGGACATTAACTGAAAGATCAAAGCATAATTCAGTAATTGGAACAAAATGAATATTTAGAAATAAATTAGATGAAAATGGATTAGTTATAAGAAATAAGGCTAGACTTGTAGCTAAGGGCTACAATCAAGAAGAAGGAATAGATTTTGATGAGACATTTGCTCCTGTAGCTAGATTAGAGGCTATTAGATTACTTCTAGCATTTGCATGTTTCATGGATTTCAAATTATATCAAATGAATGTGAAGAGTGCATTCTTAAATGGTTTTATTGAGGAGGAAGTATATGTAGAACAACCTCCAGATTTTGAGAATCATGAATTGCCAAATCATGTCTTTAGACTACATAAAGCATTATATGGATTAAAGCAAGCACCTAGGGCTTGGTATAATCGATTAAGCAAATTTCTGCTTAATAATGACTTTAGTAGAGGAAATGTAGATAAAACTCTATTTCTCAAAAGAAAGGACAAAAATCTATTAGTGGTACAAATATATGTAGATGACATAATCTTTGGTGCCACAAATGATACTCTTTGCAAAGAATTTGCTGATTTAATGCATGGAGAATTTGAAATGAGTTTGATGGAAGACCTAAGCTTCTTTCTAGGATTACAAATCAAACAAACTAAAGAAGGCATTTTCATTCATCAAACTAAGTATACAAAGGAAATACTAAAGAAGTTTGGGAATGAAAATCATAAGGGAGTAGGCACTCCAATGAATCCTACTAGCAAGCTAGACAAGGATGAAAAAGGGAAGAGTATTGATATCAAGCTCTATAGAGGACTAATTGGATCCTTGCTCTATCTTACTGCTAGTAGACCCGACATCGTATTTAGTGTAGGAATATGTGCTAGATACCAATCGGATCCTAAGGAGTCACATTTAAGTGCTGTTAAGAGAATCCTTAGATATTTAAGAGGAACTACCAATATAGGGCTATGGTACTCAAGGGACTCCTGTCTAAATTTGCTTGCGCATTCAGATGCTGATTTTGCCGGATGCAAATTAGATAGGAAGAGCACAAGTGGCACATGTCAATTCTTAGGAAATAACTTAGTATCATGGTTTAGCAAAAAGCAGAATTCAGTGGCACTATCCACAGCTGAAGCTGAATATATAGCTGCTGGTAGTTGTTGTGCTCAAGTATTATGGCTTAAGCAACAACTAGAGGACTATGGAGTTAAACTAGATAATATTCCTATTAAGTGTGATAATACTAGTGCCATCAATCTTACTAAAAATCCAGTTCAGCACTCTAAAGCCAAACACATAGAAATAAGGTACCATTTATTAGGGATCATGTGCAAAATGGAAATATATGTATTGAGCATATATGCACTGAAAAACAATTAGCCGACATATTTACGAAACCATTGAGTGAAGATAGATTCTGCATGCTAAGGAGGGAATTAGGCATATGTGATCCTTTTTATTGAAGAAATATAAAAGAGAGCTAGTAGTCTCATGATACATTCTTCCAATTTCTAAAATCCCATGAAACATGAGTCAAAATTGTTATCTAGAGATTCCTTACTCATGAATCATTATCCCAGAAAGAATTTATAAGGATTGGAAGCAAAGAAAAGTTTTAGAAGCAAAAAGGAAGAGAAAAGAAAAATTCTGCATTTGGGTCGACCCAACCCAGAATAGGGTCGACCCAACGTTGAGTCGACCCAAGAAAAATCTTAAGTCGACCCAACGTCGGGACCCCACTGTTAAAAGGGGACCCGAGAGCATTGTTAGGGCACTGTTTGCCCTTGTCTTCTTCTGAATACTCTAATCCCCACTCTCCAAACTCCTCCAAACTCCTCCAAACAGTAGATTACCTTGAGATCTTAGAGAAATGGGACTCAAAAGAGCCGTAGCCAAGAGATCCGGAAGAGTCACACGGATCCAACGGGAGGAAAGGCAACCTACGGAGCCATCTACCGTGTCTCCACGACGTGAGGCACGTGCGGACGCCCCTCCTCCTCCTTCTCCCTCAGTGATACTTGCAAGATTTGCGGGGAGACCGGTTACAACGGGGAGAAGGATCCATTCCGAGTTCTTTGATCAAGAAGGGTTTCGGTTGAGGAAATGGATCCAAAGGCAAGGTTGGGAGTATCTTTGCTCCCTAGACGTGATGATCTACCCCGGATTGGTTCAGGAGTTCTATGCCTTCCTCAAAACTGGTATGGGAGGTCTTGTTTCGGAAGTTCGAGGGGTTCGAGTTCGAGTTTCCGAGGAGAGCTTGAGTGAGCTACTTCATCTACCCTGCGTAGGAGCCACTCCGGAAAAGCCTGAAAACAAAATGAGAGCTCTACAGTTGATCATGAAAAATGAGAACTTCGACTTTTCCGCGAAGGTAATAGCTAGTTCTCTTACTGCTGAAATGAGATTACTGCTCAGTATAATAAATAGAATCTTATTTCCAAAGACCGGGAGATTCGATCTCATCACTGAGCGAGATCTAGCAGTGATGGAGTGTATGATTCAGGGGATTCCCCTAAATCTTCCGGCCATGATACTGAGACAGATGAGGAAGGTGATGTGCAACTCCAGGGTATCACTACCTTATGGTATGATACTCACCTTGATTTTTCAACAGCACGGTTTAGCTCTCGAAGAGGAGGCATCCAAGAGTCTGCATCATACTGACACATACACTGCACGGACACTCATACGCATGGGATATGAGAAAGTAAACGGGCAGTGGATTCACACTGGAGCAGGCATTCAGGGTGAGGCACTAGAGGGAGATGCACCAGAGGATGAGGATGAGGAGCATATGGATCATCCTACTGCACCTTCAGAGGCTGGACCATCATCATCCGTTCCTCCGAGAGATACGGATGAGTTCTGGAGCAGGATGACTGAGCTCATGTCAGCTCAGGCGAGGACTATCACTGACGGGCTGACGAGCCGATTGGACGCCCGATTGGACGTCATGTCTGCTGAGATCAGTGATCTGAGGCAGCAGATAGGAGCACTCCGGAGAGAGAGAGAGACCCATGGACCATCTGTGCCCCAGGCTGCTGAGTCAGAGATTTCGGCACAGAGTCATCCAGCTCGTCGTGCTCCACGCCAGACACAGTCTCACCAGGCTCGACCTCCCCTCGCCACGTACACTAGGAGGATGAGGACTAGATCCCAACCGTTAGAGTCTCCCTAGGCTGATCTTAGCATCTATGTTTAGAGCCTAGGCTAGATATCTAGTTCTCATATGTATTTTGCTTTTATCATGTATCTTTAAACTTTGATTCAGGAACATTGTATCTATTTTTGTTTTTGGCATGAATGTATGAAAATGTTCCCATTTTGATCAATGAAGTTTGAAGCTTGGTATTTATTGCATTTTCCCATGTATCTTTTTGATGATAACAAAAAGGGGGAGAAGTAAAGAAAGAGTATTTATTTTAGGAGAAGTAAAGATCTTAGGGGAGAAGTAAAGATATTGTTTAGAGTAAATAAAGTAACAAAAAGGGGAGAACTAAAGATATCTTTAGAGTAAGTAAAGAAAGAATAATAAGAGCAAAAGTAAAGAAAGTTAAAGAAAGGAGAAGTAAAGAAAAAGAAATAAGAAGTTATGTAAAGAAAGAGAAATAAGAACTTATGCAAGAAAAGAGAAATAATTGGGCAAACAAATTGAAAATCATATAAGAAAGCTTATACATCTAAGGGGGAGCAATTTGTAACAATGAAAATCATCAAATCAAAAATTTCTATCAAATTTCAGAATTTGGCACATATAATTTCAGAATTTGGCACGCACCTCTCGCACCCCGATACATAACCTGAAACTCATATTTTATCTCAAATTTTTGAAGTTTCATCGTTAATGAATTATAAATGAAAGGAGGAGCAATTCAAAAAGTCAAATTGGCAATATTTAAATGAAATAGGGGGAGATTTCACTCTTATATATGAAAAGCTGAAATTCAGTAAGTTAAGCCCTTTCAAAAACTGATCTTAAAGACAAGTATCAATAGGCTCATACTCTTTATTTTGTAATCATCAAAAAGGGGGAGATTGAGGATGATAGTGTTATTTTGATGATTAACAAGCAATTATCTAGAGTATGTTATAAGTTAAATTGATACTTCATTTATAAGACTATTACTCTCAGGATATTTGTATAAATTGATATAGATACATTTCATTGTTTATTTGAATGAATCTAACCTTGAGATGCAGAAAAGTGTGGATTGAGTCGACCCAAAGGATGATTGGGTCGACCTCGGCACATTAAGAAATCATTTGGCACACTTCTGCAAAAATGGTACAGATGAACAGTGAGTTGGGTCGACCCAAGGAAAGCATGAGTCGACCCAAATATCAAGATCCTCAAAACAAGACAGAACAATGGTTCTCTGGATTCACTGGGAGGGTCGACCCAAGAAGTAGTTGAGTCGACCCAAGTTTGAGTCGACCCAAACCCTGAGAGGGTCGACCCAAAGGCAAGACAGAAAAGAAGATAGAAAATGGTTCTCTGAAATTACTGAGAGGGTCGACCCAAGAAGAAGTTGAGTCGACCCAAGTGAACCTTGAGTCGACCCAAAGAATGGTTGGGTCGACCCAAGGGAAGGAAGGCTGAATTTCAAGTTTCTGTGTTTTCTGAGAGGGTCGACCCAAGGAATGTTTGAGTCGACCCAAGTGAAAGTTGGGTCGACCCAAGGACAGGTTGAGCCGACCCAAACACGGGCTGAAGCATAACAGCTAGTTCTGCAGATGTACTTTTTGTCCTTCCCAAAGTCAGTAACGGCTAGTTTTTGAATTCTAACCATTGGGGCTTGTCCAATGGATGTAGGAGACTATTTAAAGTGGCACTATTCATCAGATAGAACAACTTTTGAAAGGGATATCAAAGAGTACACAAGAAAACAAAAGTGCCCTAATCTTCTTCATCCAAGTGCTTCATTCAAGAATCAAAAAAAGGGGTTGAGCAGATTCAAAGAGTCATCAAGAGCTCCATCCTCCCTTGTAGAGTGAAGCATCCTTGACAAAGAAGAGAGAAGCCACTTCAAAGCGATAAATATTTTCTATACTCTTCCTTGTAGTTTATATTGTTTCATTTGCTCATTTAGGAGTTTAAATCTTCTTTCTTTATTTGTTAAACAACTTGTAAAGGTTGGTTGGTGAGCCCGGAAAACCAACGGAGTAGGTTGATTGGTGAACTCGGAAAACCAATTGTAAAGGTTCGTTGGTGAGCCCGTAAAACCAACAAAGGTTTTTGGTGAACCCGGAAAACCAAAGTGTAAAGGTTAGTTGGTGAGCCCGTAAAACCAACAAAGATTTTTGGATTGTGAGCCCGGAAAACAATCCAACTGTAATCCGCGAGATTATAGTGAATTCCCAAGGGGTCGCTTGGGGAGTGGACTGAAAGACTAGATGCCCTATAAGCCAATCATTTGATGGGTTTCTCTTTATAATCCTCCAAATCATGTACTTTGACACTCGATATATATCAATAAAGGCATTATGTTTCATCATTTGCTGCTTATCTATTTTATTATTGGATGATGAACCCCATTAATTAGGACATTGGTTTTAGGGTTATGATGAGATCATACCAGTGAGACCTAAAATCCTAAAATCCTAATTTAGAATATTTTCAGTCAAATTGGTATATTGAGTCGGGGATCAATATTACCGGAAAGACTGGCACATCTTATGTATGCTCAATGTAGAGGGTGATTGATCTCACAATCACTTGTGTGAGATACTAATACAAAGATGTGGGTGCTCATTAGAGGAATGAGTTCACTGAAATGACCAGCCATGAGAACATCTTATGGATTCTTACTTAATTATCAAAAGATGGTTCTCATAGTGGGAGTTGTGCAAGTGATCCTTAGACCTGAGATCACCATGGTACCTTGTGCACTTGAAGCTATGTTTTGGTTTACCCTCATTCACGACATTGCGTTGTGTACGGGGTATTCTGGATATGGTGGATTTTGTATGAAGGTTGTGAGTAGGTCAACAAGGAATCAGTCACTTCTAGTAAGAGAAGGTAACATCCTACTTACTCTAATCTTATGATGATTCAAGAAGCCTTTGATCAAAGCAAAATGAATATTAGAAAGAGTTTCTAATGTTTCATTGTTTGAATTATCATATAAAAGATTGAGAGAGACATGAATAAGTGATTGAGTTTGATATTGATCCATACTCATGCACTTATTCAGGATGTAGTATGACTGAGGGATTGAATTGCACGGTAACTTGCCACTGAAGGGTATGTTTGGATTTGTCCAATACATTCCTCATCTTCCGGGTAGACATGATACGTTGCTAGACGTCAATCATGTCTTGTGGGTTGATCGGATCAAAGAGTTTGATTAGATCAAAGCATCAGAAAGGTTCTGATTGCTAAGTCAGGTTTAGCACTAAATTGAACCTAAATTGGATTAGAGGTATTCTAATCAGGTTAGGTCAACTTGCACCTGCACCTACTGCTGGCTAAGATAAGGAACCCAATGGGTCACACACAAGGGAATTGATCAAGGGTCTAATTGGATTAGATCATGTTTGCAAGATGAACATGCTAGCACGTGTTGCAAATCCTAGCTCCTGATTCAAATTAAATTCGAATATGATTCTTAGATTAGGTTGATCTAATATGATTAGATCATGACCTAATATGGGTTAGCCAAGAGTTGAAACCCATTTGGCTTTAATTAGACCTGATTTGATTAGGTTTAATGTTTTCTTTAAGTTGGTTAAACCCAATTGGATTGGGTTTGATAGGGCCTTCCTTCTGGACCATTGGATCGCTTCCTGGATGAAGGATCAGGTCCACTGGTTGGCGCCTTCATCTGGACCATTGGATGGCTTCCTGGATGAAGGATCTGGTCCACTGGTTAGCGCCTGAATCTGGACCACTGGATGGCTCTCTGGATGAAAGATCTGGACCGTTGCTCAGCGCCTGAATCTGGACCACTGGATGGCTCTCTGGATGAACGATCTGGACCGTTGCTCAGCGCCTGAATCTGGACCATCGGTGATGGCATCTTGCTTCTGGACCATTGGATGGCACCCTGAATGATGATGCGCTGATCTGGACCATTAGATGGCGCCTAGATCTGGACCATTGGCTTTGGTTCACTGCATTTGGGCCCTTGGATCATCAGGATTTAAGAGGGAGATGTGAGAAAGAAGTTGATACACCCTTCTCCTTAGCACCCCATCATGATGGGATGCATCTCTTGGCACATGCCTCATCATGATGAGGTGTGTGGATGGGATGCATCCCTTTATGATGCATCCCTCCATCTCTTATAAATAAGGAGGTGCCTTGGGGTTCTAAAGATCATCCAAGAAAAAGCCTCTCCTTCTCTCTCCCTTATCCCTTCTTTCTTACAAGCCTCTCTCTTTTGTCCTAACCCAAGACAAGAGGGTCTTCTTTAGGACAAAAAGGCTAGTGAATGTTTTAGAGGTAGAAAGGAAGAAGGAAGTGAAGGAAAATCAGCCAATTAAATTCTTTGGAAGGATTGAACAATTAGAATCAAGTTTTGGTGGAGCTAGAGTCTTGAACCCATTCCTGTGTGGATCAATATCGGAGGGTGAACATTTGGGCACCTTAGGACATCTTCAGACATATTGGATATAGCGTGATAGGTATTCTTCTATACCAAGATTATATTTTCTACATTATTTGGTTATACTATTAAGGCGATCTTGGCTTATTAGGATTTCATATAATGGGTTTTATAAGAAAATTTTATAATCCCGTATCTTCCGCTGCGCCCTAGGGCACAGGAAAACCCTAACAGTGGTATCAGAGCCATCCTTAATCAGTTTAACCAAATGATAATACATGCTATTATCTTGATGCTATGAGATAGCTAGGTTGTTTGTACGCAAGATTAGTTTATGCCATGAGATAGTGTTATATTCATGTTGTAGCATAGTATAATTGCTAGTGCTAAATTATAGAATGTGCAATGAGACCAATATAGTAGTATGAAAACTTTGGGCTGACCCATTCTGGAACAATCGACTCAGTTGGTGTCTAGGAAGGAAGCCACAGGTGGTTACTTAATTAAGACCTCACTCTCTGAGTGAGGGGTGCCTCCCACCTGCTTTTCTGGCCAATTATTTGATTGTCCTTTATGGTTGAGCTTAATGTTAGTAAGATACTACTATTTGAAAGTCCTCACTAAATTCATAATTAAGTCGTAGTGTTAATTGCTTTAAGCTGAGCCATTCTGAATCAATTGACTAAGTTGGTGTCTAGAAAAGAGGCTACAGGTGGTTATTTAATTAGGACCTTACTAAGTAAGGAGAGCCTCCCATCTGCTTACCTGGCCAACTATTTGATTGACCTCCATGGAAAAGCTAATTGCTGATATAACACTATAAAGGTCCTTCCTTCATGCTTAGATATTATTATGTCAATATCTATGCTAGCTTGTTGTGATTCCCACAAGGCTAGTATTAGGGATTGATATTGTAATATCTTGGTGCATATGATGCATATGGCATATTTTAATATGTTGCCTTGTTGTGATTCCCACAAGGGCAGCATTATTCAAATATGACTGTATAAAAATGAAGGGTTTGACTTAACTAGACACAATAGTTTGTTGTGATTCCCACAAGACTATATGTGTGCTAGAGGACAGAATAAAGTTGGAAATTGCATGGGATGCAATTGAAAAGAGTTTTCTACCTTTGAACTTATAAGGGCTTGTTGTGATTCCCACAAGGTCTTTTATAAGGAATTTGGATCTCAACCCTACTAAGAAAATTAGTATTTTCTCGTTCATCATACTTGAGGATTATGATATTCGATAAAAATAGTGGGAGTAACAATTAGATAAAAGTCCTTGTCTGATTGAATACATGTCATCATGATTGGTCTGCTTATATTAGTGTTCTTTGTAATTATAGATTAATTCTGCAAAAATGGCATCTTCACTCTCACTTAGAGGTATCTTAGATACAAACAAATTGACTGGTCCCAACTATGTGGATTGGTTGAGGAATTTAAAGATTATTCTCACACAAGAAAAACTTTCCTACATTCTTGAAACCCCTGACCTAGGGTCAGCAGGGGAAGATGCAACTGAGGAGGAATTGGCCATATATCGTATGCGGAAAAATGACAGTTTGACTGTCAAATGTATCATGCTTGCTTCTATGAATAATGAATTGCAGAGGCAGCATGATAGCATGGATACTCACTCCATACTCCTTAACTTAAAGGAGTTATATGGTGAGCAGAGCAGAACTGCTAGATATGAGATATCTAAACAGTTGTTCCGTGCTAGAATGATCGAGGGATCGTCTGTGCAAGACCACTGTTTAAAGGTTATAGACTTAATCACTCGATTAAGTCAACTTGGTTTTGCTATGGACAGTGAGCTCAGTCAGGATTTGATCCTGCAATCACTACCCGACTCATTCTCGCAGTTTGTCGTGAATTATCACATGAACAAACTAAATTTCTCCCTGCCTGAGCTTCTAAATATGCTGAAAACAACAGAGTCTCACATCAAGAAGGATAAGGGTCCGATCCTTCTTGTTGGTGAGAGCTCAAAGAAGAAGTCGGGCAACAAGAGTTCAAAGAAAAAACTAAACCCTAAGAGTCGCATCAAAAAGAAGAAGGGAAAGAAAATCTCTGGACCCGGTACCTGTTTCCACTGTGGCAAGACGGGGCATTGGAAAAGGAACTGCAAGAGCTTTCTTGCAAGTGTGAAGCCTGATGCAAGTGTTGCATCAAAAGGTATGTTTTTATTACATGCCAATATGACATTAAGTTCTTCTGATTCTAATTCATGGATATTGGATACCGGTTGTGGTTCTCACATATGCAAATTTTTGCATGGACTGCAGCAAATTAGAAGACTGAAGAAAGGTGACTTCGAGCTATATGGCGCTGGAGGAGAATCCATCCAGGCTGAAGCTGTTGGCACCTACATACTGGAGCTACCCTCCGGAAAGTTCTTGAAGCTAGAAGACTGTTATTTTATGCCAAAAATCATTAGAAATGTAATTTCAATTCCTTTGTTGCTTAAGAAAGGATTCGAAATAAATGGAAAGAGCAATGGTTGCTCTATTTCTTTATCTAATGAGTATTATTGTCATGGCACTATGAAAAATGGTCTTTTAGTATTATGTCTTAATAATGTTATATTTTATATTGGCAAAGATAATAAAAGAAAAAGAGAAAATATTAATAATACCCTCCTCTGGCATTACCGATTAGGTCATATTAGTGAGACAAGGTTACATAAGTTGTATAAAGATAAATTCTTTGACCCTTATGATTTTGAATCATTAGGAACTTATGAATCTTGTCTTACTGGTAAAATGACCAAGTCTCCATTCTCGGGACATGGAGAAAGGGCAAGTGAGTTGTTAGAACTCGTACACACTGATGTGTGCGGTCCTATGTCAACTCAAGCTAGAGATGGATACTCTTACTTCATCACATTTACTGATGACTTATCAAGGTTCGGTTTTGTGTATCTAATGAAACATAAATCCGAAGCCTTTGATAAATTTAAAGAGTATCAAAATATGGTCGAAAAACAAACTGGAAAGTGTATTAAAATCCTTCGATCTGATCGAGGAGGAGAATACCTTTCTAGTGAATTTTTAGACTATCTTAAATTAAAGGGTATACTCTCTGAATGGACACCTCCATATACGCCACAATTAAATGGTGTAGCTGAAAGAAGGAATCGTACCTTATTAGATATGGTACGGTCCATGATGTGCTTCACAAATCTTCCAATTTTCTTCTGGGGACATGCCCTAGAAACTGCTGCATTAGTATTAAATAGAGTACCATCTAAGTCTGTATCTAGCACTCCATATGAGATATGGAAAGGAAAGAAACCTAATCTTAAGTATCTTAAGATATGGGGTTGTCATGCTTATGTCAAAAGAAATTTTGGACATAAGCTAAGTGCTAGATCGGACAAGTGTACATTTGTAGGTTATCCTAAAGACAGTTTAGGATATATCTTCTATGATCCTACCGAACAAAAGGTATTTGTTGCTAGTTATGCCACTTTCTTGGAAAAAGAGTTTTTCTTAGAAAAGGGCAAGGATAGAAGAATTGAACTTGATGAGTTCAAGACCTACAAGGTGAGACACATAATAATCCTCAACCAGATGTACACATGGAAGAGGTACAGCCACTACACACTACTCCTCTCCGAAGGTCAGAAAGAGTGCGAAATGCACCTGAGAGGTATGGATTTATCATTGAGAATGATGAAGCCCACATCATTGATAACGATGACCCTCTGACCTATTCGGAAGCTGTCAAGAGTAGGGACTTTGACAGATGGCTGGACGCCATAAAATCCGAGATAGATTCTATGTATACAAACCAAGTGTGGACTTTGGTTGATGCACCTGAGGGAGTGATTCCAATAGGGTGCAAATGGGTATACAAGAAGAAGATAGGAGCTGATGGCCAAGTAGAAACCTACAAGGCCAGGCTAGTGGCAAAAGGTTTCAGGCAAAAACAAGGTATTGATTATGATGAAACTTTTTCGCCAGTAGCTATGCTCAAATCTATTCGGATTATGCTTGCTATAGCTGCATACTATGATTATGAGATCTGGCAGATGGATGTCAAAACCGCCTTTCTTAATGGTCACCTTGAGGAAGAGGTTTATATGACACAGCCAGAGGGATTTGTCTCAAGAGGGAGAGCAAATCAAGTATGTAGGCTTAAGAAATCCATTTATGGATTAAAGCAGGCATCTAGGAGTTGGAACATCCATTTTGACATGATAGTCAAAGAGTTTGGCTTCATTAAAAATATAGATGAACCTTGTGTGTACAAGAAGACTAGTGGGAGTGCTATTGTCTTCTTGATATTATATGTGGACGATATATTGGTCATTGGAAATGATGTTCCAATGATGCAATCGGTCAAGACTTGGCTATCAAAGAAATTTTCCATGAAAGACTTGGGTGAAGCATCCTATATACTTGGTATAAGGATCTATAGAGATAGATCTAAAAGGATGCTAGGTTTGTTCCAGTCTAGGTACATAGATAATGTGCTGAAGAGGTTCAGCATGGATGCAAGTAAGAAAGGTTTCTTACCCATAGGACATGGCATACAACTCTCTAGGAAGATGTCTCCTAAGACATCCGAAGAGAGGAATAGAATGAGTTCTATTCCCTATGCTTCAGCAGTAGGGTCGATCATGTATGCTATGTTATGTACCAGGCCTGATGTAGCTTATGCCTTAGGTATGGTAAGTAGATTTCAGGCAGATCCCGGGGAGGATCATTGGAAAATTGTGAAAAGCATTCTCAAATACTTGAGAAGGACTAGAGATGTTTTTCTGATTTATGGAGGATCAGAATTGAAACTAGAAGGCTATTCAGATTCTAGCTTTCAATCTGATCCAGATGATAGCAAGTCAATCTCTGGATATATCTTCACTTTGAATGGTGGAGCTGTGAGTTGGAAAAGTTCCAAACAGCAAACTGTAGCTGACTCAACTACTGAGGCAGAATACATAGCTGTTAGTGAAGCTGCTAAGGAAGCAGTCTGGATGAAGAAGTTCATCACAGAACTGGGTGTAGTTCCTGAGATTGCCGGACCAGTCCCAGTTTATTGCGATAACACTGGAGCTGTTGCACAGGCTAAGGAACCAAGGTCTCATCATAGATCCAAGCACATTTTGAGACGCTTCCATCTTGTTCAAGAGATAATCGAAAGACAAGACGTCAAGATTGAACGAGTAGACACAAAAAACAATATAGCAGACCCATTTACTAAAGCTCTACCACAGCAGCAATTCAATCGTCACCTCGATTGTATGGGGTTAAAATATAAGGGCGATTGGCTTTAGTGCAAGTGGGAGATTGAAAGACTAGATGCCCTATAAGCCAATCATTTGATGGGTTTCTCTTTATAATCCTCCAAATCATGTACTTTGACACTCGATATATATCAATAAAGGCATTGTGTTTCATCATTTGCTGCTTATCTATTTTATTATTGGATGATGAACCCCATTAATTAGGACATTGGTTTTAGGGTTATGATGAGATCATACCAGTGAGACCTAAAATCCTAAAATTCTAATTTAGAATATTTTCAGTCAAATTGGTATATTGAGTCGGGGATCAATATTACCGGAAAGACTGGCACATCTTATGTATGCTCAATGTAGAGGGTGATTGATCTCACAATCACTTGTGTGAGACACTAATACAAAGATGTGGGTGCTCATTAGAGGAATGAGTTCACTGAAATGACCAGCCATGAGAACATCTTATGGATTCTTACTTAATTATCAAAAGATGGTTCTCATAGTGGGAGTTGTGCAAGTGATCCTTAGACCTGAGATCACCATGGTACCTTGTGCACTTGAAGCTATATTTTGGTTTACCCTCATTCACGACATTGCGTTGTGTACGGGGTATTCTGGATATGGTGGATTTTGTATGAAGGTTGTGAGTAGGTCAACAAGGAATCAGTCACTTCTAGTAAGAGAAGGTAACATCCTACTTACTCTAATCTTATGATGATTCAAGAAGCCTTTGATCAAAGCAAAATGAATATTAGAAAGAGTTTCTAATGTTTCATTGTTTGAATTATCATATAAAAGATTGAGAGAGACATGAATAAGTGATTGAGTTTGATATTGATCCATACTCATGCACTTATTCAGGATGTAGTATGACTGAGGGATTGAATTGCACGGTAACTTGCCACTGAAGGGTATGTTTGGATTTGTCCAATACATTCCTCATCTTCCGGGTAGACATGATACGTTGCTAGACGTCAATCATGTCTTGTGGGTTGATCGGATCAAAGAGTTTGATTAGATCAAAGCATCAGAAAGGTTCTGATTGCTAAGTCAGGTTTAGCACTAAATTGAACCTAAATTGGATTAGAGGTATTCTAATCAGGTTAGGTCAACTTGCACCTGCATCTACTGCTGGCTAAGATAAGGAACCCAATGGGTCACACACAAGGGAATTGATCAAGGGTCTAATTGGATTAGATCATGTTTGCAAGATGAGCATGCTAGCACGTGTTGCAAATCCTAGCTCCTGATTCAAATTAAATTCGAATATGATTCTTAGATTAGGTTGATCTAATATGATTAGATCATGACCTAATATGGGTTAGCCAAGAGTTGAAACCCATTTGGCTTTAATTAGACCTGATTTGATTAGGTTTAATATTTTCTTTAAGTTGGTTAAACCCAATTGGATTGGGTTTGATAGGGCCTTCACTTCTGGACCATTGGATCGCTTCCTGGATGACGGATCTGGTCCACTGGTTGGCGCCTTCATCTGGACCATTGGATGGCTTCCTGGATGAAGGATCTGGTCCACTGGTTAGCACCTGAATCTGGACCACTGGATGGCTCTCTGGATGAAAGATCTGGACCGTTGCTCAGCGCCTGAATCTGGACCACTGGATGGCTCTCTGGATGAAAGATCTGGACCGTTGCTCAGCGCCTGAATTTGGACCATCGGTGATGGCATCTTGCTTCTGGACCATTGGATGGCACCCTGAATGATGATGCGCTGATCTGGACCATTAGATGGCGCCTAGATCTGGACCATTGGCTTTGGTTCACTGCATTTGGCCCCTTGGATCATCAGGATTTAAGAGGGAGATGTGAGAAAGAAGTTGATACACCCTTCTCCTTAGCACCCCATCAGCACATGCCTCATCATGATGAGGTGTGTGGATGGGATGCATCCCTTTATGATGCATCCCTCCATCTCTTATAAATAAGGAGGTGCCTTGGGGTTCTAAAGATCATCCAAGAAAAAGCCTCTCCTTCTCTCTTCCTTATCCCTTCTTTCTTACAAGCCTCTCTCTTTTGTCCTAACCCAAGACAAGAGGGTCTTCTTTAGGACCAAAAGGCTAGTGAATGTTTTAGAGGTAGAAAGGAAGAAGGAAGTGAAGGAAAATCAGCCAATTAAATTCTTTGGAAGGATTGAACAATTAGAATCAAGTTTTGGTGGAGCTAGAGTCTTGAACCCATTCCTGTGTGGATCAACATCGGAGGGTGAACATTTGGGCACCTTAGGACATCTTCAGATATATTGGATATAGCGTGATAGGTATTCTTCTATACCAAGATTATATTTTCTACATTATTTGGTTATACTATTAAGGCGATCTTGGCTTATTAGGATTTCATATAATGGGTTTTATAAGAAAATTTTATAATTCCGTATCTTCCGCTGCGCCCTAGGGCACAGGAAAACCCTAACATGGACGTAGGTGCTAAGGAGAGCACCGAACCACTATACATTGTGTTGTTTGTATTGTGATTTGCTTTAGCTTACTAACCATCCATTTGACTTGAGTAAGATAGTTTAAATTTAAAAGAAACCAATTCACCCCCCCCTCTTGGCTTGTCACCTTGGGCAACAGTCACAAAATACAGTCACTGGACCATCAATGGAGGGTGTCACTCCAAGCTCAGTGATGAACTTCCGCAACCATACAGCTTTCTTGGCGGCATCAGATGCTGCGATGTATTCTGCTTCACATGTAGAATCTGCCACTGTATGCTGCTTGGAACTCTTCCAGCAGATGACCTCACCCTTAAGAGTAAAGATATATCCCGACACGCTCTTGCTATCATCTTGATCTGACTGAAAACTTGAATCGGTATATCCCTCAAGTTTTAAGTCAGAATCACCGTAGACTAGCCACTGATTTTTAGTATTTCTCAAATACTTAAGGATGGTTTTTACAACCTTCTAGTGGTTGCTACCTAGATCAAACTAGTATCTGCTCACTACTCCTAGTGAGTATGCTGTTAGAAGTATGCCCTAGAAGCCAACGTGGTTGACGTATATTTGTAATCTGGGGCATAAATTTGTAATTTGACACTTATTAATAAATACGATTGGATAATTTATTTTTTCATTCATGTTTGTATGTGTCCATGAATCGTCCAAGAAATTAATAGATGATGATATATATTCTCAAGAAGTTGAGAATTTGAGGCATGTGTCATTAGGGATTAATTTTTAAATGCTCCTAATCGATGGATCCATCACGAGGGACGGTGATCGATCCGCTGAGATTAATGCACAGATCACTTAGTCAGATGGACGAGTTCGAGTCCACGGTGTAGATGTAAGGAATTGTATCCTAAGAGTCAATCGTCAGTGCACTGATGATTAAATTTTGTAAATCAATTGATAAATTAATAAAATATTATTTGGCATTTTTCATCATTTCATTGTACATCTTCAAATGAACTCTTATATGATGAAGTCCATAGGACTTGTTTTATGATAAAAGAGGATTTATCTTCAAGTCCTTAAAACTGTTCGCGATCAAATGATATGCTGTTATTAGGACGACAGTATTATCGAGATTAGGTCGTTGTGTGACATATACGCTGGTTGTCCTCTTAACCAAAGAGTGTAGAGACACTGATATGTCACACATGTAAAGTATAGGAGTACATTTTACTGAACGTGACCAATTTCGGAACGCTCTACTGTCAAAAGATGTTCCGAGTGGATATGGGTATAAGTTTGTCCCTCTGACCTGAGACCGCAACCTGTGACTAGCAAGCAACTCACTGTACTTTGGTACCGGACTACCTAAATTTCTAATTCAGTGACGGAAGGTTACTGGGTATAGTCAAGTACTTGTGTAGTCAGTTGTGAGTCAAGATGGAATTGACCCCTCCTGAAAATAGGAGATAATGCCTTGTGTTCAATTTAGCAAAACCTTGGTCAGGTAATCCTTGTGAGAAGTCACAGAATTTCTAAAGTTGAATCAGATCATGGATGCACTTATTACAGAGTTGACAGAACTCTGAAGTCATCCTGGCATTTAGGAGTCAAAGGGATAAATTTTACGGTAACCAAAGTCCAAAGGTTCTTGAATGTTGTTTTGCGATCATTCTGTTGGGAACCCGCCCATGCCGCAGAAAAATTTCAAAAATTAAAGATGCAGCGGAAGGGCATGCGCGGGATCAACCGTTCATCGCATGAACGTTGTTTAAAAACCGTTCGTAGATAAATAAGGATTAAAAACTTTTAAATAACATTAGAAGATCAGATCTTCACCTTGTGCGGATAGATGATCACTGCAAACTGATGATCGTGGTTTTGGATGAAGGTTCGCTTGAAGCCGTTCAAGTGCCCGGCCTCTATGGGTATCCACACGAAGCAGAAAACCGATCCAAGCTTTCTATCTCCCCGGGGTGCTAGCTCCCTTGCAGAGATAACTTTGATGGCTGATCTCCTCTATTTCTTTCAACTCTTGAATGTGCTTGAGACGAGGAAGAAGAAGGATGAAGAATAGTAAAGGAACAAAACCCCTGCAGCCTTCTTTCTTTTCCTTGCGTTGGAAGGAGGAAGGGAGGATGAAGAGGCCACCTTTCTTTTTCTTCCTTTGCTTGCGGTTGAACCAAGGAAAGGGGAGGAGAGGGGGCCACGAATTGAAGAGGGAGAGGGCTTCAATGATGCCCTAGGTCATCCCCCACACCTCCTCTTAAATAGCATGTGGAGCTCCTATTTTGTAGGAGCTCCTTGATAAACTTCCAAGAGGGGCGCCGACCCCTCTTCTTTGCCGCACCAAGCAAGGAAAAGGAGGAGGGGTGTGTGCCCCTCCTTCATGGTTAACCTCCTCCTCCTTTAAGGAGGATTAGGAAGGTCACTCATGGTTAGGTCCTAATCTAATTAGGCTTGGACCAAGGGTGAACCAAATTGGGTTTAATCTAGGTAAGTCCTAATCCAATTAGAACTTAATGAACCATGACTCAATTGAACCCTTCAATCCTAATCCAATTAGGAGTCTTGTTGTTTCATTAGATTAATAATTAATTAGGACTTAAGAAATTCTAATCCAATTAGGACTTATTTAATTTTGGTCCTAATCCAATTAGGACTCTAATTTGAATCCGAAGTCCTAATCCGATTAGGACTCTAGGAATCCTACTCCAAGTAGGAATCCAAATTTAATTCAAAACTTCTAATCCAATTAGGATCGTAGGAATCCTACTCCAAGTAGGAATCCTAGTCCTACTCCAAATAGGATTCCCACTCCAAGTAGGAATCCCAGTCCAAGTAGGAATCATAGTCCTAATCCAATTAGGACTCTAGGAATCCTACTCCAAGTAGGACTCTTATTTTAAATCCAATTAATTAATTCTCTTTGTTCCTTCTTCAACTTATTATCAATCGAATTGATTACTTGTGATTCCTAATCACGATTCAACCATCGGATCGGTCAATGCCTCTAGTGTGTGTGACCCCATAGGTTCTATTCTGACTGGTAATGAGATATATTGCGATTTCTATCACAATATCATTAAAGACTCCTTTCAATGGATTGGAACGATTCCAACTCTACTCATCAGGGTTTATCGATCATCGAGATAATCTCTGTGAGTCTCACCATCTACTAGTGACACCTAGCAGCATGTAGTGGCTACCCAGCAGAATAGAATGATGAACCTCTAGGTGCAGTTATCATGTGATACAGTCCTTCTATCGTGGATCCCTACAAGACGGAGGTCATGGATAACTCGTTAAACCCCTTCGTCTGTCATATGTTAAGATTTATTCGACTTAAGTTCGAGAGCGGAGAACTCTTTCTCCACTGTGCAATCTGCCCCGGCCGAGGTCTTACGAACTCAGTCTTATAAATCACATAGGATCTCTCCTTATCTATCAAGGTCGATAGGTTCCTTGTAGATGCATACCCTACTCCTACAGTGAACCTACTGCAGCCAATCTACACTGCATGGACCCATATGGCTAGAGACCATGTATTTGTGCAGTCAAACTACAATAATCTCACTGTGAGTAGCCGAAGCATCGCAGGTCAAAGGACCAGTCACACTACTGCAACATCAAACAAGTCACTGACGAGTGGACATACATTCAAGTGACTTCTTGTCTTGGTCACGCTCAGTATCCTTGTTCTCTAACAAGCACCTGCACTATTACTTCAGTGTCTCCACACCGTGGACTCGAGTCTCGTCCATCCATAGGAAAAGTAATGTGTGCACTGATCTCATCGGATCGATCACCGTCCTTATGATGATCCATTGATCAGGAGCATTCAGAAATTAATCACCAATGATGCATGGCTCAAATTCTTAACTCTTAAGAATACGCATCATCATCTTATCAATTCTTGGACGATTCATAGACACATAAACAATATGAATAAAAAGATGCCTTTTATTTATTCAATAATAAATAGTCAAGTACAAAATTATGTCCCTAGAATTAACAATGTGTCAGCCAGATTGGCTTCTAGGGCATACATCTAACAATCTCCCACTTGCACTAAAGCCAATTGGTCATATATCTTAGGCCCATCTTCTCAAGGTGGGCTTCAGTCTTTTGCTGACTTAGCTGCTTAGTGAATGGGTCTGCCATGTTGTCCACTGAGTCTACTCTTTGATGATCCTCCAAAAACCAAGAATAAATCTTTAGTTCTTCTCAAGTACTTAAGAATATTCTTCACAGCTGTCCAGTGTTCTTCACCTAGATTCGACTGATATCTGCTTGTGACACCCATAGCAAGGGCTATATCAGGTCGTGTACATAGCATGGCATACATGAGACTCCCTATTGCCGATGCATAGGGGATCTTACTCATGCGTTGAATCTCTTCAGATGTGTTGGGGCACATCTTCTTGGAGAGATGAATTCCATGCTTTAGGGGTAAGAGACCCCTTTTAGAGTTTTCCATGTTGAACCTTTTCAGCACTTTCTCTATGTACATTTTCTGTGATAGGCCAAGCATCCTTTTAGATCTATCTCTATAGACCTTTATTCCTAAAATATAGGATGCTTCCCCAAGGTCTTTCATGGAGAACTCTTTTGACAACCAGACCTTGACCGAGGTTAGCATGGGAATATCATTTACTATCAGGAGGATGTCGTACAGTACGAAAAATACGACAGCACTCCCACTAACCTTTTTGTAAACACACAGTTTTTCTTCATTTTTGATGAAATCAAACGTTTTGATTGCATCATCGAAACGAGTGTTCCAACTCCGAGATGCTTGCTTTAGTCCATAGATGGACCTTTGCAGCTTGCAGACCTTGTGATCTCCATCACTGGAAGTGAAACCCGAAGGCTGTTCCATATAGATATCTTCATCAAGATATCCATTCAGGAAAGCAGTTTTCACATCCATCTGCCAGATTTCATAATCATGAAATGCTGTAATGGCAAGCAATGTTCGGATGGATTCTAGCATGGTTACAAGTGAAAAGGTGTTGCCCAAGGTGACAAGCCAAGAGGGGGGGGGGGTGAATTGGTTTCTTCTAAATTTTGGTGCTTTAAACGTTTTCTTAATTAAGTGCGGTGGATGCTTCCTTAAACTATTTGAATGATTTAAACTAGTGCAAAGATAGAAGATGATGCAAGAATAAACGTAAGCACAAGCACAACACAAACACAACAATATATAGTGGTTCGGTGCTCTCCTTAGCACCTACGTCCACTCCCCAAGCGTCCCCTTGGGAATTCACTATAATCCCGCGGATTACAGTTGGATTGTTTTTCGGGCTCACAATCCAAAAACCTTTGTTGGTTTTGCGGGCTCACCAACGAACCTATACACTTTGGTTTTTCGGGTTCACCAAAAACCTTTGTTGGTTTTGCGGGCTCACCAACGAACCTTTACACTTTGGTTTTCCGGGTTCACCAAAAACCTTTGTTGGTTTTGCGGGCTCACCAACGAACCTTTACACTTTGGTTTTCCGGGTTCACCAAAAATCTTTGTTGGTTTTGCGGGCTAACCAACGAACCTTTACAAAGTGTTTGACAAACAAAAAGAAAAGATTCAAACTCCTAAATGAGCATATGAAACAATATAAACTACAAAGAAGAGTTAGAAAGTATTTATCGCTTTGAAGTGTCTTTGCTCTTCTTTGTCAAGGATGCTTCACTCTTCAAGGGGGGATGGAGCTCTTGATGCCTCTTTGAATTTGCTCAATCCCTTTCTTTGATTCTTGAATGAAGCTCTTGATGAAGAAGATTAGGGCACTTTTGTGTTCTTGAGTACTCTTTGATATTCCTTTCAAAAGTTGTTCTCTCTGATGAATAGTGCCCCTTTAAATAGCTTCCCACCTTTTTTGGTCAAGCCCCAATGGTTAGAATTCAAAAACTAGCCGTTACTGACCTTGGGAAGGACAAAAAGTACATCTGCAGAACTAGCCGTTACTGTTCAGCCCGTGTTTGGGTCGGCTCAACCTGTCCTTGGGTCGACCCAACTTTGCCTTGGGTTGACTCAAACATTCCTTGGGTCGACACTCTCAGAGAACACAGAAACTTTGATTTCAGCCTTCCTTCACTTGGGTCGACCTATCCTTTCTTTGGGTCGACTCAAAGTTCACTTGGGTCGACTCAACTTCTTCTTGGGTCGACCCTCTCAGTAATTTCAGAGAACCATTTTCTGTCTGTCTTTCTGTCTTGCCTTTGGGTCGACCCTCTCAGAGTTTGGGTCGACTCAAGCTTGGGTCGACTCAACCACTGTTTGGGTCGACCCTCCCAGTAAATCCAGAGAACATATTTCCTTCATGTTTTGAGGTTCTTGAAGTTTTGGGTCGACTCATGCTTACCTTGGGTCGACCCAACCAACTGTTCATCTGTGCCATTTTTGCAGGAGTGTGCCAAATGTTTTCTTGATGTGCCGGGGTCGACTCAAACAATCTTTGGGTCGACTCAATCCACACTTTGCTGCATTCTCAAGGTTAGATTCATTCAAATGAACAAAGCATGTATCTATTATCAATCACACAAATATACTAAGAGTAATGAACTTATAAATGAAGTATCAATTTAACTTATAACATACTCTTGATAATTACTTGTTAATCATCAAAATAACACTATCATCCTCAATCTCCCCCTTTTTGATGATTACAAAATAAAGAGTATAAGCCTATTGATACTTGTCTTTAAAATCAGTTTATAAAAGGGATTAAATTGCTGAATTTCAGGCTTTCATATATAAGAGTGAAATCTCCCCCTATATCATTTAAATGTTGCCAATTTGACTCTTTGAATTGCTCCCCCTTTCATTTATAATTCATTAGTGATGAAACATCAAAAATTTGAGATAAAATATGAGTTTCAGCTTATGTATCGGGGTGCGAGAGGTGCGTGCCAAATTCTGAATTTATATGTGCCAAATTCTGAAATTTGATAGAAATTTTTGATTTAATCAATTTCATTATTACAAATTGCTCCCCCTTAGATGTATAAGCTTTCTTATATGATTTTCAATTTGTTTGCCCATTTATTTCTCTTTTCTTGCATAAGTTCTTATTTCTCTTTCTTTACATAATCCTTTCTTTAGCTTGCTTTACTTACTCTTAAGACATCTTTACTTCTCCCCTTTTTGTTACTTTGTTTAACCTAAACAATATCTTTACTTCTCCCAAAATTAATACTCTTTCTTTACTTCTCAAATTAAATACTCTTTCTTTTCTTCTCCCCCTTTTTGTTATCATCAAAAAGATACATGGAAAAGATACTGTTATGGGGGAATTGAGCCGCCATGCCCCACGTGATCGGCACGCGTATCCAGGAAAGCTACAGCTGCCCTATGATCCAGCACTCCGACCCCGAGTCGGACCTCCTCGGCTCCGCAGCCCGACCCCGGGTCGGCTGCCCTATGATCCAGCACTCCGACCCCGAGTCGGACCTCCTCGGCTCCGCAGCCCGACCCCGGGTCGGCTGCCCTATGATCCAGCACTCCGACCCCGAGTCGGACCTCCTCGGCTCCGCAGCCCGACCCCGGGTCGGCTGCCCTATGATCCAGCACTCCGACCCCGAGTCGAACCTCCTCGGCTCCGCAGCCCGACCCCGGGTCGGCTGCCCTATGATCCAGCACTCCGACCCCGAGTCGGACCTCCTCGGCTTCGCAGCCCGACCCCGGGTCGGCTGCCCTATGATCCAGCATTCCGACCCCGAGTCGGAGATCTTTTGATAACGACAGGCTATTCTCCAGAGGCACGCCGCGGCCTCCTGCTCCACTACTCCCTGCAACGGCTGTACCCGATGCTGCCCACGATCTCCTGTATCAACCGTACAAAGCGGAGCTCCACTACGCCCTGCCATGACCGTACCCAGCGCTGCTCCACGACGCCCCGTAACGGCCATGTCAGTGGCCATTCTATCGTGCCCCACGACGACAAACCCCCCTGAGAGACCTCCCAGCCAGGTATATATGCGGCTGGGGGGAGAAGGGGGGGGGTAAGCAATACCTCCCAGAGCACTCTCTCCCACTTGTGATTATCATCTCTCCTCCTCCAATCTCCTCTGACTTGACCGTCGGAGGGCCATCACCACCCTGGTGGTGGTGCAAGGCTTGTTTGCAGGTTCCTTGGCGGAAGGTGGAGCGCAACCAGCACCAACCAAGACAACTCAGGCGGAACCCCGTTTACACCGTCGTGTCAATCGTTCTCGGTTTGGACCACCAGCAACAGTTGGCGCTAGAAGGAGGGCCGAATCTCAGAACGATCGTAATGGCACGGCGAGGTGGTCGCGGAGCTTCCAATGCTTCCGGTCGCGGAGCCTCTCGCGCCTCTGGCCGGGAGGCTGCTGCGTCCCCAACACACTCTCAGCAGCATTCCACCGCTTCTCCTCCCATTCAGACGGTCGAACCTGCTCAGTTCGACCAGCTAGCCCAGCAGGTTCGCACCCTCGCGGAGGCAGTGCAGAATCTGCAGGGTGTGATCTCTCGGGTGCCGCAGCGGGCTCAGGAGCCGCTGCTCCCCGAGCACTCGCCTCTTCCTCACAACCCGCGCTCCTTCCTCTCCCATGGAGAGGAGCGCCGGCGCGGGGAGGATTCTCGAGTGCGGTCCATTCTGCCAGGACCTTCTCATCGGAGCTGCGCGGGGTACGAGAGGCGGACCCGGGCGCGTTCTCAGACACCCCAGTCCTCGAGGGGCCCGCACTCCAGTCGGTCCCCCTCGCGCCGCTCCTTGTCTCCCACCCACCGGTCGCGCTCCCTGGACCGGCGGGTGGACGATCTCCACAGACAGCTCCAGGTCCTGAAGGGCCACTCCAAAGATCCCTTCGCCGACTTGGAAATCTCCTCCCAGCCGGCGCTTGCCTCAAGGATCCTGCGAACCCTAAACCCGCCGGGGTTCAAAATGCCGGCGATCGAACCCTACGACGGGGCGGCGGACCCACGGGACCACGTGGAGAGTTTCAGGACTCTTATGCTCCTCCATGGAGCATCGGATCCTCTCCTCTGCAAGGCCTTCCCGGCGACCCTCCGCGGCCCGGCAAGGGCGTGGTTCGCCGGCCTGGAGGCTAATTCCATCCAGTCCTTCCACCAGTTCACCCGTCTCTTCATTAGCCATTTCGCCGTCAGTAGCCGGCGAAGACTGGTCTCCGACTCCCTCTTCGATGTCCGGCAGAACGAGGGAGAGAGCCTGCGGGATTATCTCACCCGCTTCAACAAGGCAACACTGGAGGTCCGGAATTTGAGCTAGGAGGTGGCTCTCTCAGCCCTGAAGCGAGGCTTTCGGAAGGGCAGACTCACCTTCTCCCTGGACAAACGCCTGCCGCGGAGCTTCCCGGAGCTGTTGTCTCGGGCAAACCAGTATGCAGACGCCGAGGAGGCAGCCTCCCACCGGAACAAGGAGGCCGCCGAGGCCCCTCTAAAACCCGGGAAGAAAAGGCGAAAAGAGGCACCCCAGAGGAGGAGCCCGACGCCTCAACGCCGGCGCAGAAGCCCGTCACCAGCAAGGAACCACGGCGCCACACGCCCTCGTTCTCCGCACCGACGCTTCAACCGGTACACCCCACTCCTGGCCCCCCGGGCCCAGATCCTCATGGAGGTCAAGGGGCGGGAGGACCTCCCGGTCCCGAGGCAGATGAAGAAGATCCCTGGGAGGAAGCCTTCTCGGGCGTACTGTGAGTACCACCGAGACCACGGCCACGATACCGAAGACTGCTTCCAGCTTCGGGACGAGATCGAGGCTCTCATTCGCCGAGGGCGTCTCGGTCGATATGTAAACGACCGACGTCCCCCCGCAGACCCGCGTCCAGCCGACCCGGCCCCTCAGGAGCCTCGGGAGCAGAATCGACCCGTTGCGGGAGTGATCCACACCATCACTGGGGGCTGCTCTCGGCCCGTGAGGAACGCAGGGGGCTCGGCGGAAGTATCAGGAGTGGCCGTCGCGAAGAGGCAGCGGGTCGGAAATGTAATCACTTTTTGTGATGAAGATGTAAAGGGGGTTCAGACTCCCCACGATGACGCCATGGTGATCTCTCTCACTATGGCGGACTATGATGTAAGGCGTGTTCTTGTGGATAGTGGAAGCTCAGCTGATATTTTGTATTACGAGGCCTTCCAAAAGATGGGCTTTTCCCGACAATTGTTGCACAAAACATCCACCCCCCTCATAGGATTCACTGGAGACGCTATCTCGGCCGAAGGTGTCATCGAGCTGCCTGTGACTGCGGGCATTGCACCCGCAGAAGCCACGGTGCGGCTCGGGTTCTTGGTCGTCCGTGTCCCCTCGGCCTACAACGCTATCCTCGGACGACCCGGACTGAACGCCCTTCGCGCGGTGGTTTCTACCTACCATTTGCTCATGCGGTTCCCCACAGCGGCCGGGATTGGAGAGGTCCGAGGTGACCAGCCGACCGCACGGCAGTGTTTCCTAGCAACTCTCAAAGGGAAGAAGCCCATGGAGGCCCTAAGTGTCGAGTCACTTGACGCCAGAGACGAAGTGGCCTTGCGGCACGGGGAGCCAGCCGAGGGCGTAATCGAAGTTCCCCTCGAAGAAGGCCGCCCGGACCGCACGGTCCGGGTCGGTGCCAACCTCGACTTGGAAGCTCGGCTCCGGTTAGTGGAATTCCTCCGAGCCAATGCAGATGTGTTTGCCTGGTCGGCGGCCGATGTACCTGGGATCGACCCGGAGGTCGTTTCTCACGCCCTCAACGTCGACCCGACCCACCGACCAGTAAAGCAAAAGAAGAGACACTGTGCCCCGGATCGGATCCGGGTGGTCGACCAGGAGGTAGACAAACTCTTGGAGGCAGGTTTCATAAGAGAGGTGAGCTACCCCGAGTGGCTGGCAAACGTTGTACTTGTCCGGAAGGCGAGCGGGAAGTGGAGGATGTGCGTCGACTACACCGACCTGAACAAGGCGTGCCCCAAGGATAGCTTTCCGCTTCCACGGATAGACCAACTGGTCGACGCGACTTCCGGATATCAGCTACTGTCTTTTATGGACGCCTTCTCCGGCTACAACCAAATAATGATGGCTCCACAGGACGAGGAGAAAACTGCCTTCATAACAGACCGGGGGCTGTACTGTTACAAGGTAATGCCCTTCGGTCTGAAGAACGCTGGCGCCACTTACCAGCGCCTCGTCAATAAAATCTTCAAGGAGCAGATCGGCCGGAATATGGAGGTGTACGTGGACGATATGCTGGTAAAAAGCCGCCATGCAGACCAGCACATTGCAGATCTGGAGGAGACTTTCACCAC
Source organism: Phoenix dactylifera (assembly GCF_009389715.1). NCBI lineage: Eukaryota > Viridiplantae > Streptophyta > Magnoliopsida > Arecales > Arecaceae > Phoenix > Phoenix dactylifera. The sequence goes on along the minus strand of NW_024068067.1, from coordinate 69,799 downwards.
CTTGCGAAAGTTTCGCATGAAGCTAAACCCAGCGAAGTGCGCTTTTGGTGCTTCGGCCGGGAGGTTCCTCGATTTCATTGTCAACCAGCGCGGGATCGAGGCCAACCCGGATAAGATCAAAGCCATCCAAGATATGTCCCCTCCGACCAAAGTGAAGGAGGTTCAGGAGCTCGCTGGAAGGGTCGCCACGCTCGGACGATTTGTGGCAAAGTCGGCCGAACGCTGCCAACCATTCTTCAAGGTGTTGAAGCGCCCAAAAGACTTCCTCTGGACGGCCGAATGTCATGCGGCGTTCGACCAGCTCAAGGAGTACATGGCGTCTCCTCCCCTGCTGTCCAAGCCGCAAGAGGGGGAGATGCTCTACCTTTACCTGGCGGTCTCCCCAACCGCAGTCAGCGCAGTACTGGTTCGGGAAGAGGCAAGACTTCAGAAGCCTGTATACTACATCAGCCGAGTCCTCCGGGATGCCGAGACGCGGTACACGAAGGCTGAGAAGATCGCCTTCGCGCTGCTGACTGCGACCAGGAGGCTTCGTCCCTATTTCCAGGCTCATTCTGTCACCCTTTTGACCGATCAACCACTGCGGCAGATTCTCAGCAATCCAGAGAATGCGGGACGGCTGGTGAAGTGGGCAGTAGAACTTGGTGAGTTCGACATCCGCTACCAGCCCCGACCAGCCATCAAGGCCCAGGTGCTCGCGGACTTTCTCGCTGAGTGCACTGTGCAGGAGGCGGAACCTAAGCCGCCGGAGACACCCAGCCTCGATCTCCCGATCTGGACGCTCCACATTGACGGGTCGTCGAACCCTGAAGGTGGAGGGGCTGGGCTGGTCCTCACCAATCCCGATGGAGTGATAGCCGAGTATGCCTTGAGGTTCGGATTTCCAGTGACCAACAATGAGGCGGAGTACGAGGCCCTAGTCGCGGGACTCAAACTCGCCAAGGAGCTCGGCATCCGGCGTCTGAAAGTCTTCACCGACTCCCAGCTGGTGGTCGGGCAGGTTCGAGGGGAGTTCGAGGCGCGGAGCCCGACCATGCAGAGCTACGTCCGGAAGGTGCAAACACTCATTCCCGACCTCGGCAGTGTTGACATTCAGCAGGTCCCGAGGAGCGAAAATGCCAGGGCCGACAGGTTGTCCCGCCTAGTGGACGCAGACGCGCACAACTTGTCGAGGGCAATCTACCTGGAGACCCTGGATGCCCCGAGCATTGACGGGGCTGGAGCGGTGATGGCAATTGATCCGGAGCCGTCTTGGATGGACCCGCTCGTCGCCTACCTCGCCGAAGGAATCCTCCCTGAAGACGAAGATCAGGCCCGGCGGCTTGTAAAGAAGTCCGCCCACTACGTACTTTATGAAGGGAGGCTGTATCGGACCTCGTTTACCGCCCCCCTCTTAAGGTGCCTCCGCCCCGCGGAAGCGGCCTACGCCCTCGGCGAAGTCCACGAAGGCATCTGCGGATCGCACTTGGGGGCTAGGTCCTTGGCGCATAAGATCATGAGGCAAGGCTACTATTGGCCGACCTTGTTGGAGGACTCGAAGGACCACGTGCGGAAATGCGACGCCTGCCAGCGCCACGCCAACGTCCAGAGAGTCCCCTCTGTCCCCTTGGCGCCAATCACCGCGCCCTGGCCCTTCGCACAGTGGGGAATGGATATCCTCGGACCATTCCCCGTCGCTTCGGCCCAGCGGAAATTTTTGATTATCGCCATCGACTACTTCACCAAGTGGGTGGAGGCAGAGCCACTGGCCACCATCACGGAGGCACAAGTCCGGAAGTTCGTGAAGAAGAACATCATTGTCCGATTTGGAGTACCTCGGGTCCTCATCTCGGATAACGGTCGACAGTTTGATAACAAGCACTTCCGGGACTTCTGCGAGGAATTCGGGATCGAGCATCGGTTCACATCCGTGTCGCATCCCCAAACCAACGGCGAGGCCGAGGTCACAAATCGGACAATCCTCCAAGGTATCAAAGCGCGGATCGGCCGAACGGGGCAAGCTTGGGTCGAGGAACTCGAGAATGTCCTTTGGGCGTATCGGACCACACAACGGACTCCTACTGGAGAGACGCCTTTCAGCCTAACCTATGGCACGGAAGCCGTTGCCCCCGTGGAGCTCGGACTCCCCTCGCCTCGGGTGGCCGCGCACCGACCCGAGGCCAATTCAGAGCAACTCCGAGGGAACTTGGATCTCTTGGAAGAGGCAAGGGAAATGGCTCAGGTATGGATGGCAATGTATCAGCAGAGGGTGGCCCGATATTACAACTCCAAAGTCCGACCGAAGCTTTTCAGAATTGGAGATCTGGTGCTGAGGCGAGCTAAGGCATCTCAACCTACGGAAGGTGGGAAGCTAGCGCCAAATTGGGAAGGCCCGTATAAAGTTCGTTGGGTAAACCGACCTGGCTCCTACCAGTTGGAAGCCCTAGATGGCCGAGGAATTCCAAGGGGCTGGAATTCCGCTAACCTGCGGATGTATTACCAGTAGAACAACAAGGCCAGAAAGACAATTTAAAAAGGTGCAATACTTTTCATTTCAATAATTTCTGGTTACAGTGGCGTGCTCGTGTGATCACAAGGAATTCCCAGAGGGGAATTAGGGAGTAAAGAAAGTAAAGAAGAGGTGGGGACCCAAACCCTCAACCCAGGGCGGCTGCAGTCCCACCAGAAGTGGGTGCTTCTAACCGGAGGCGCCATCCAGCACCTCACCAAAAAGAGGAGGAGCCGCCGCAGAAGAAGCTCCCGCTGCCCCCAGGAGAACGCCGCCTCCAAAGGATATTCCCATCTTCCCCAGTGGTAGGGAAGAGAAGGGATTCAAGGGGGAAGAGTATATGGAGGCGCGGTCCCGGATTGAGCGTCCGGCGCAGAGCTCAACCGGGAGGCTGAACTTCAAGGAGGGGAGATGTGATCCCGGATGAAACGCCTAGAGCGGAGTTCCGCCGGGGAGACCCTCCTTGTTGATCCCAGATGAAACGGCTAGTTGGCTGAAGTTGTAAGGGGAGTGCCTCCCCTTTCCTTCGACAGGAGTCTCTCAGTCATATGCCAAGGAGGAGGTCCGCGATCCATGGCAACCTGCAGCTCCGGCTTGGCAAATTCCATCGTACCTGCACCTGTATTTATAGCCAAGCTGCGGCCCCCTGGTAGTTCCGATACGGGTGGCTCCAATAAATGCAGGCGCACTGAATCCGGAGCCGTTCCGGCTCCCGAGGCGTATCTCCCCGCGATTTCCTAAGCGTCATTCTCCTTAAATCGCATTCTTTGTGCAGGACGATCCGGGTGACGTATACCCCTAGGTCCACGTGTCTCCGCTCGCGCCCAGGCCGCATCCTCCTCGAAGAACCCGCGTATCGCGGCCGCTCAACTAACACTCCTCACCAGCAGCAACTGGCGATCCGATTTCCCAGGTAACGCATTAATTAGCGTTTAATACCCTTCTCGTGTTCCCCCCAGGCAACGCTTGGAGGAGAGGAGAAACACGGTCGCGGCTGGGCACAGAGAAACCCCGATGGGCGGCGAGCGACAAGTGGCCGACCAACGAGTGGAATGTCCCGAGGCTCGGCCCTCGGATGCCTGGCTAACCCGATGATCATCCCGGGAGCAGACTAGCCGGAAGCCCCGACCGGTCGCCTCGGCTTGCGCCAGCCTTGGCCGACCAACGAGCGGAATTTCCCTGAGGCTTGACAACCCTCAGATGCCTGGCTAACCCGATGATCATCCCGGGAGCAGACTAGCCGGAAGCCCCGACCGGTCGCCTCGGCTTGCGCCAGCCTTGGCCGACCAACGAGCGGAATTTCCCTGAGGCTTGACAACCCTCAGATGCCTGGCTAACCCGATGATCATCCCGGGAGCAGACTAGCCGGAAGCCCCGACCGGTCGCCTCGGCTTGCGCCAGCCTAGGCCGACCAACGAGCGGAATTTCCCTGAGGCTTGACAACCCTCAGATGCCTGGCTAACCCGATGATCATCCCGGGAGCAGACTAGCCGGAAGCCCCGACCGGTCGCCTCGGCTTGCGCCAGCCTAGGCCGACCAACGAGTGGAATTTCCCTGAGGCTTGACAACCCTCAGATGCCTGGCTAACCCGATGATCATCCCGGGAGCAGACTAGCCGGAAGCCCCGACCGGTCGCCTCGGCTTGCGCCAGCCTTGGCCGACCAACGAGCGGAATTTCCCTGAGGCTTGACAACCCTCAGATGCCTGGTTAACCCGATGATCATCCCGGGAGCAGACTAGCCGGAAGCCCCGACCGGTCGCCTCGGCTTGCGCCAGCCTTGGCCGACCAACGAGCGGAATTTCCCTGAGGCTTGACAACCCTCAGATGCCTGGCTAACCCGATGATCATCCCGGGAGCAGACTAGCCGGAAGCCCCGACCGGTCGCCTCGGCTTGCGCCAGCCTAGGCCGACCAACGAGTGGAATCTCCCGAGGCTCGGCCCTCGGATGCCTGGCTAACCCGATGATCATCCCGGGAGCAGACTAGCCGGAAGCCCCGACCGGTCGCCTCGGCTTGCGCCAGCCTTGGCCGACCAACGAGCGGAATTTTCCTGAGGCTTGACAACCCTCAGATGTCTGGCTAACCCGATGATCATCCCGGGAGCAGACTAGCCGGAAGCCCCGACCGGTCGCCTCGGCTTGCGCCAGCCTTGGCCGACCAACGAGCGGAATTTCCCTGAGGCTTGACAACCCTCAGATGCCTGGCTAACCCGATGATCATCCCGGGAGCAGACTAGCCGGAAGCCCCGACCGGTCGCCTCGGCTTGCGCCAGCCTAGGCCGACCAACGAGTGGAATCTCCCGAGGCTCGGCCCTCGGATGCCTGGCTAACCCGATGATCATCCCGGGAGCAGACTAGCCGGAAGCCCCGACCGGTCGCCTCGGCTTGCGCCAGCCTTGGCCGACCAACGAGCGGAATTTCCCTGAGGCTTGACAACCCTCAGATGCCTGGCTAACCCGATGATCATCCCGGGAGCAGACTAGCCGGAAGCCCCGACCGGTCGCTTCGGCTTGCGCCAGCCTTGGCCGACCAGCGAGCGGAAGAATTTCCTGAGGCCTAACCCTCGGATGCCTGGCTTAGCGCCGGAAGAATTTCCTGAGGCCTAACCCTCGGATGCCTGGCTTAGCGCCGGAAGAATTTCCTGAGGACTAACCATCGGATGCCTGGCTTAGCGCCGGAAGAATTTCCTGAGGCCTAACCCTCGGATGCCTGGCTTAGCGCCGGAAGAATTTCCTGAGGACTAACCCTCGGATGCCTGGCCTAGCGCCGGAAGAGTTTCCTGAGGCCTAACCCTCGGATGCCTGGCTCAGCGCCGGAAGAGTTTCCTGAGGCCTAACCCTCGGATGCCTGGCTTAGCGCCGGAAGAGTTTCCTGAGGCCTAACCCTCGGATGCCTGGCTTAGCGCCGGAAGAGTTTCCTGAGGCCTAACCCTCGGATGCCTGGCCTAGCGCCGGAAGAGTTTCCTGAGGCCTAACCCTCGGATGCCTGGCTCAGCGCCGGAAGAGTTTCCTGAGGCCTAACCCTCGGATGCCTGGCTCAGCGCCGGAAGAGTTTCCTGAGGCCTAACCCTCGGATGCCTGGCTTAGCGCCGGAAGAATTTCCTGAGGCCTAACCCTCGGATGCCTGGCTTAGCGCCGGAAGAATTTCCTGAGGCCTAACCCTCGGATGCCTGGCTTAGCGCCGGAAGAGTTTCCTGAGGTTTAACCCTCGGATGCCTGGCCTAGCGCCGGAAGAACTTCGGGAATCAAAAGTCAGCAAGAAGCAACCAAGAGCTAAAAAAAAAAAAAAAAAAAAAAAAAAAAAAAAAAAAAGAGAGGACGAGGGCGAGATGAAGAAATATTCAACGTGCATTAATTTTCAGGGCCGAGGCCCATACAATTGGGCAAAACGCCGACATACAAAAATAAAAAAGACAATGAAAGGTACAAGAGGTCAGCTTGGAGGAACTCCCGGGTCGGGAACGCCGGGCTCGTCCGCGGGAGGTAGGGAAGCAGCAGGAGAACCAGCAGGCGATGGCGCCGGAGAGGAGTCCAGGAGGGAGATCTCGCTCAGGTCAACTTCGGGATACTTAGCCGACACCCTTGCCAGGCCCTCCTCGAAGCCCAAGGTGAAGGCTTCGGCCCCCGCGTCCGACGCGTCATGGACAAACTCGTCAGACTGGCGATAGGTCCGCACTGCCTCCGACATATCATGGGCGAACTCGGCGGACTGGCGATAAGCCTCTACCGCCTGACGCCCGATTTCCGCCCTCTTCTCGGCCAGCTCCCCCTCAGCTCGCTCCATAATCTGAGCCTTGGCCTCCAAGACCTTCGCCACAATCCGGCCTTCGGCCTCAGAGGAGACCCTCAGCAGATCAGCCTGAGCCTCTTTATGCTTCGCCTCGGTAGCAACCCGAGCGGCCTCGGCTTCCTTCAGGCGCGAACGGAGCTCTTGGACGTCCGTGCATGACTTCTCCAGGGCCGACTCCAGTTCGCCTAGTTTGGCTTCAAAAGAGCGGATTCGGTCGCAGGCGTTGTCGGCAGACCGCTGGGCCTTCTCCCACCGCTCTCGATAGTCCGCGATCTTCCGGGACTGCTTTTCAGCCCGTTCCTCCGCCTTCTTGACCCTGCTTTCGAGGCCCGAGGCGGCTTTGAGTTGCTCCCAAGCCTCTGACAGTTGCTCCTCCAGGGCGGCGAAGCCGAGTGCCCGCTCTTCGGCCTCCCGGAGCCTCGCCTCGAGGTCCCCGGTCGTCCTGCCTGCCGCAGCCCGGCCTCCCTCTTCCATTGCTTTCAGCCGGTCCTCGGCCTTCGCCAAAAGCCCCGCCTGTTCCTTGTAGCACTCCTCCAGACGGATCATGTACTGGGCGAGCTAAGAAATAGGAAAAATAAGGGAGTCAGGCGGAGAACAACAAAGCCAATAAATGGTGAAAGACGGCCAGAAGAACACTCACCGACATGAGACAGACGCAGCTGGCGGCCCCAACGTCAGAGACATCCAACTCCCGGACCCGCCGACGGTCCTTCTCCAGCAACACTGTTTCGATGAGATTTCGGGCGCCATCGGTAGTGAAGGCAGACCCCGATTTCTCCCCGGAGCCGGATGGTGGTTCTGCAGCCTTACCCTTATCCATCGCCTGGGGAAGAGTCCGGCTGATCGCGCTCGGGGCGGGGGTCGCCCCAGGAATTGATAGGGTCCCGCTCGGCCGGGGCCTCGGCGCGTCCCTCCTCGAGTCATCATGAGCCGACCGAGTCGAAGGCCGGGTCGGGGACCGATCACGTCCGACCCGTCCGTCTTGAGCAGGCTCAGGTGGCACCTCCGGAGTAGCGGCAACCTTACCACCGGAGGGCTGATACAGCGTCAGCTGCCGGTCGGTGCCCACGACATCTCCCTGACCGGTGGGCCCGGACTCGTCGGTCGGCATCGGAGGTATCTCCTTACGGGACTTCTTCGCCGGCGGGGCCCCGCTCGGAAGAGCTCGTTTCCTCCTCCGGACTGCTTCCAGCAGGGACGCCCTACCAACAGCCTTCGACTTCACCGACCGCATGACGTCGTCGACCTCTGCAAGAAGGACGGGATGGTCAGGGACTGAGAAACCGAAAGGAAGAAGGAACGAAAGAGAAGAAAAGAGCTAAAGAAACGATGGCGGACTCACGGTCGGTGGGGACCGAGCTCAAACCGACGTTCACCAAGGTATCCTCAGAAATAAGGCGGCCCACCGGGGGAAGCTGGCCCTCGGCGACCAACCCCTTCAAGGCGGCGACGCCCTCGGATTCCTCCCTCGACAACTTCGACAGGCCAATTGGGGACTTCACCGGCGTCCCCCAGATTGCCCTGATTTCCCAGGAGGGGTCTGCATCAACGAAAAAGAAGCGCTCCTTCCAGTGGTGAATGGAGGTAGGACCCTCCTTGACAAGGCCGCACCCTCGCCGCGCTGCGAAGCACCACCACCCTTTGTCCTGGGGGTGGCCGCTCAGGCCGTAGAGCTCCCAGAAAACGTTCAAGGTGGCGGGAATCGCATGCAAGCGACAGAGAACCTGGAAGACCGTCAGAGCACGCCACGAGTTCGGCACCAGTTGCGTCGGTGCCATTCCTAAACCCCGGAGCACCTGTAAGACTAGGTCTGAAGGGGGAAAGCGGAACCCGGCCTGGAGGATGCCCTCATTGATGGCGATCTTCCCTCGAGGAGGATGAGACATCCTCTCCTCAGGCCCTGGGAGCGTGACATTGCAGGCCTCGGGAAGGTGGTACCGAGCCACAAATCCGTCTAAGTCCTCGGCGACCAGTTTTGACTTGATGCTATCTGCTCCCACTTCGCCCATCCCTAATGGCCAATCTACGGTTAGGACGGGGTCAAGAAGGAGGGAAAGGCCGGAACGACTGGGGTGCACTAGTACAAAAAGAAAAAGTATGAAGAGCTCAAAGTAGAAGAGTGGGAAACTCACTTGAAGAGGAGGAAGAACGGCTCCGAGAGCGTCAAAGGAAAAGCAAGCGAACGTTTCGGCGGCAACAATGGTAGCGCAAAGGAAAAACTCGAAAATGTCCGTAAAGAAGAAGACGGACGGGGGAGGGCCCCCGATTAAATAGGCGAAAGGGCAAGTGACACCTCGATGACGCCAGAAGACGCCTGGCCGCCGAAGGGTCGCTCGCACCCCAAAGGCGAATCGACACCATTAAGGAAGGATGTCCACCGAAATCCTCAGGTTGCCAGGTCAGCAGCAACCGCCATACGCCATAAAGAAGGCGGGAAGCTTGAAGCGCGCGCGCCTCTCCGAAGGATGGCGGCAATCTCGAAACATCACTCCCTTCACCTGTTCCCCTTCTGGTTCCAGGCTCGGAAGCGGGGGGCTACTGTTATGGGGGAATTGAGCCGCCATGGCCCACGTGATCGGCACGCGTATCCAGGAAAGCTACAGCTGCCCTATGATCCAGCACTCCGACCCCGAGTCGGACCTCCTCCTCGGCTTCGCAGCCCGACCCCGGGTCGGCTGCCCTATGATCCAGCATTCCGACCCCGAGTCGGAGATCTTTTGATAACGACAGGCTATTCTCCAGAGGCACGCCGCGGCCTCCTGCTCCACTACTCCCTGCAACGGCTGTACCCGATGCTGCCCACGATCTCCTGTATCAACCGTACAAAGCGGAGCTCCACTACGCCCTGCCATGACCGTACCCAGCGCTGCTCCACGACGCCCCGTAACGGCCATGTCAGTGGCCATTCTATCGTGCCCCACGACGACAAACCCCCCTGAGAGACCTCCCAGCCAGGTATATATGCGGCTGGGGGGAGAAGGGGGGGGTAAGCAATACCTCCCAGAGCACTCTCTCCCACTTGTGATTATCATCTCTCCTCCTCCAATCTCCTCTGACTTGACCGTCGGAGGGCCATCACCACCCTGGTGGTGGTGCAAGGCTTGTTTGCAGGTTCCTTGGCGGAAGGTGGAGCGCAACCAGCACCAACCAAGACAACTCAGGCGGAACCCCGTTCACACCGTCGTGTCAATCGTTCTCGGTTTGGACCACCAGCAACAGATACAATATACCATAAACTTCAATCTTCATTGATCAAAATAGGAACATTTTCATACATTAAAAACAAAAACAGATACAATGTTCCTTAATCAAGATTTAAAGATACATGAGAGAAAGCAAGATACATATGAGAAAAGCAAGATACATGTGTGGAGTGATCGATTAAAACCCCGTTTGATTTTGATGAGCTCAAAGCATTTGAGTATATTTTGTGATTACTAATGAATTCAATTGAGTGTTTCAGTGAAAATCCTGTCCAAGTGTCTCTAGACTTGGTTCATAGCATTTTGGATAAGTTAAGAAGTCTGCATGAACCAATGTCTGAGATACGAGTCGACTCCCGAGTTTCACGAGTCGACTCCAAGCGTATCAAGGTCACTGGCACGAGCTCGAGTCGACTCCTGATCAGTACGAGTCGACTCCGACTGAAAACAGACAGAAGGACAGAAGAGCAGTTTTTCGGGTCTGAGATTCGAGTCGACTCCAGTGGAACGCGAGTCGACTCCCAGCGGTACACACAGAAAAAGTCAGAGAGCGTTTTATGGACTCTGAGATTCGAGTCGACTCTAGTGGAACGCGAGTCGACTCCCAGCGGTACACACAGAAAAAGTCAGAGAGCGTTTTATGGACTCTGAGATTCGAGTCGACTCCAGTGGAATGCGAGTCGACTCCCAGCGGTACACAAAGAAAAAGTCAGAGAGCGTTTTATGGACTCTGAGATTCGAGTCGACTCCCGCAGTACGCGAGTCGACTCCGAGACTGTGCGACCATCGACAGACAGAAGACCATGTTACTGCCTCTGAGATTCGAGTCGACTCCCAGACAGCTCGAGTCGACTCCAAGACAAGCTTCACGTCAAAAGGCAGAAGACCAACTTTCGGAAACTGAGAGCCGAGTCGACTCCAAGGAAGTTCGAGTCGACTCCAAGACTGGATGAGCCAAAAGACAGGAATCGGGAGTTCGGGCTCTGAGATTCGAGTCGACTCCCCAGACAGTCGAGTCGACTCGAGTGGACAAAATTCAAATTTGGATCCACGGACTACAGAGGATGAGCCGACTCCAAAATTGCCAGGTCAGCGCCAGAAGTTGGCGAGTCGACTCCGGGTCAAGACGAGTCGACTCCCAGTCAAGACGGCAACTTTAATTCAAACTGGGAACAGTTGCCGAGTCGACTCCGGAAAAGCTCGAGTTGACTCCTGCTACAGCCGAGTCGACTCCTGATCGCGCGAGTCGACTCCAACCCACCAACGGTCACATTGTCAGGCTGCGCAGAGTGTGCAGAACGGCCAGAAAAAGCAGAGTAACGGCTAGTTTCCGTGGGGGTTGGCTTAAATAGCCACAGAAGACTGTAGCAAGGCAGAGAACACACATTCCACTCCTAGCATTCAAGTCTTCAAGCTCTCTAAGTGCTCTTCAACGAGAAAAAGGGAAGATCTGCATTTACTGCTCCACCAACATCTTCCCAGCATTCAAAGCTTCCTCCTCCTGCTTTCAAGTCGATCACTCTTTCAAGAGGAGACCGGAGTTCCAGAAGCCACACCTCTTCACCATCTTAAAAGCGTTTGAGGGCTTCTAACTCCTTTACGATTATATTGTTTTAAATCTGCTTTTTGAGAAGCTATTTTCTGTTTTCTTCTATCTCGTGTATTTACTTGATTCAATCGGGAGATTGAATCAAGGGGATTAAGGTTGGTTGGTGAGCCGGTTTAAAACCAACGAGTGTAAGGGTTTGATTGTGAGCCCGGGAAAACAATCGGGGTTGGTTCTAGTCGGTGAGCCTGGGAAAACCGACCGAGTTCGTTGTGAGCTCGTAAAACAACAAGTTCGGTTGTGAGCTTGCAAAACAACCGGCTGTAATCCAAGGGGGTTATAGTGAAATTCCCAAGTGAGACTTGGGAAGTGGACGTAGGAGCAAGGGTTAGCTCCGAACCACTATAAAACTTTATGTTTGTAGTGCATTGTCTCTCATCTTCTTCCCCACACATTACTCACAGCACTTAGCTTTAATTAAATAACTGGCTATAGTATTTAGTTAATCATCCACAAAGTTTTAATTAGCTAAGTTAATTTAAAAACCCAATTCACCCCCCCCTCTTGGGTTGTCTATCTGGGCAACAAGTGGTATCAGAGCCAAAAACTCTTCCACTCAAGAGTTAAAAGATCAAAATGACAACCCCATTTGGATCTTCTCACATTGAGGGTCAGTCCACCCAAAGACCTCCTTTCTTCAATGGATCCGACTACTTATACTGGAAGGCTAGGATGAGAATATTCATCCAAGCCCAAGACTATGAGATGTGGACCATTGTAGTGAATGGCCCATACATCCCATCCACATATGTAGAGGGTGTTAAGGTACCCAAACTAGAAACGGATTGGGATGAACATGACATGAGGAAGGCACAACTAAACTCTAAAGCAATGAATGTGTTTTATTGTGCCTTAGACCGTAATGAATTCAATAGAGTTTCAACTTGTAATTCTGCAAAAGAAATTTGGGACAGACTTGAAGTGACCCATGAGGGCACGAATCAAGTCAAGGAATCCAAAATAAACATCTTGGTTCATAAATATGAACTATTTAAAATGGATTCAAATGAAACAATCACAAGCATGTTCACTAGGTTTACTGATATTGTCAATGGCCTAAAAAGCCTTGGCAAGAACTATACTAACAGTGAACTTGTCAGAAAAATCCTTCGGTGTCTACCAAGGTCGTGGGAAGCCAAGGTGACGGCGATCCAAGAAGCTAAAGACTTGAACAAGCTTCAACTTGAAGAGCTCCTTGGATCCCTGATGACGCATGAGCTTACCATGAAACAACACAACGAGGAAGAGTCCTCCCATAAGAAAAAGGTAATAGCTTTAAAATCTACTTCTTCTAACAAGGACCTGTCTTGCAGCAGCAGCAGTGAAGAGGAAGAAGATGAGGAAGATGGTGGTGAGGCACTTCTTGTGCGCAAGTTCAAGAAGTTTATCAACCACAAGAAGACGTATCATCAAAGGAGAGGTCCCTCAAATTCCTACCGCAGAGACAAAGGTAAGGAAAGGGAAAATGAGGGGATTGGGTGTTACGAGTGCAAGAAGCCGGGACACATAAGAGCAGAGTGCCCCTTACTGAAGAAGGGGAGTAAGTACAAGAAGAAGAAGGCACTTGTCACCACCCTATTGGACTCCGACGCATCATCTTCATCATCGGATGAAGAACAAGAAGAGAAGGCCAATTTCTGTTTCATGGCCAACGAAAATGAGGTAATTTCCGATACGCATTTTGATTTTACATTTGATGAACTTTATGATGCGTTCAATGAATTAATGATTGAGTATAAGAATATAAATGTTAAAAACAGAGAACTAAAAGTAACTAACCAAAGTTATATTCATAAGCATGATTCATTAATTAAGGATAAAGATAATCTCACCAAAGAAAATCTAGAACTTAAGACAAGCAACCAACTCCTAATTAAGAAGACTAACACCTTAACGAAAGATATTGAGAAACTAACAAAGGAATTTTCAGATCTCAAAAACCATAAACAAGTCTTAAATAAGGATCTAACTAAAGAGCTAAATGATCTAAAAACCGAAAATCAGACATTAACTAAAGAACTAAACAAATACAAACCCTTAGTTGAAAAATTCACATATAGTTCTGAAAAGTTAAACATGATACTTAATAATCAACGAGCCGTATTTAATAAAGCGGGTTTAGGGTATAAACCAAGGAATAAGCAAAAACTTCTTAGTAACTTCTTTGTTAAAGCTGGGGAAACTAAAATTAAGAAAATAACTTGCTTTTGTTGTGGAATAGTAGGACATAAAGCAAATGCATGTAATTTTAGGAAAAGTAAAACTAAAAGAAAAAATAAAAGGGTATGGGTTCCAAAAGGAACCAACTTGACTAACCATGAAGGACCCAAGAAAATTTGGGTACCTAAGATGACATGATTTGCTTGTGTAGGAGTGTCTTGCAGCCAAGGTCAACAAAAACTGCTGGTATTTGGATAGTGGCTGTTCAAGGCACATGACGGGTGATAAAGATCAATTTTTCATCCTTGAAGCTAAGAAGGGAGGTGCTGTGACTTTTGGAGACAACAACCAAGGTCACATCATTGGTATTGGTAAAGTTCAAATCACCCCTTCTACCTTTATAGATAATGTTAGATATGTTGATGGTCTTAAGCATAACTTGTTAAGCATTAGTCAATTATGTGATAAAGGATATGATGTTATGTTTCAACCATCACTATGTATTATAACAAATCCTAATGATAATAGTTTAGTTTTTAAAGGGATGAGACGTGGAAATGTATATGTGGTAGATCTAGAAGACCTTACAAAACATAACCAATGTTTAGTTGTTAATGAAACTAAAGAAAATGATGCTAGTTGGTTATGGCACCGTAAGTTAGGTCATGCAAGCATGGACACAATAACTAAACTAGTTAAAAGAGACTCCGTGATAGGTTTGCCAAAATTAAAATTTGAAAAGAACAAAATATGTGAAGCATGTCAATTTGGCAAACAATCTAGAAACTCTTTTAAATCCATAAAATGTGTCTCTACTTCTAGGCCTCTAGAATTACTACACATGGACCTATTTGGTCCAACTAGAACAACAAGCCTAGGTGGAAATAAATATGGTCTAGTTATAGTAGATGATTACTCTAGGTACACATGGGTCATGTTTCTAGCGCATAAGGATCAAGCATTTTCTATGTTTAAGAAGTTCCATAAGGAAGTAACAAATGCTAGAGAGTCCTCAGTTATAGCTATTAGAAGTGACCATGGTACCGAATTCGAAAATCAATTATTTGATGAATTTTGTAGTAAAAAGGGGATAACCCATAATTTCTCAGCACCTAGGACACCACAACAAAATGGAGTTGTGGAAAGAAAAAATAGAACCCTAGAGGAAATGGCTAGAACGATGTTATGTGAAAGTAACCTCCCTAAGTACTTTTGGGGAGAAGCCATTAATACTTCTTGCCATGTATTAAATAGAGTTCTATTAAGACCCATCATAAAGAAAACACCATATGAACTGTGGAAAAACAGAAAACCAAAGGTTAACTATTTTCATGTTTTCGGATGTAGGTGTTTTGTACATAATAATGGGAAAGATAATCTAGGGAAATTTGATCCAAAATCTGATGAAGGAATATTCCTAGGTTATTCTACAACTAGTAAAGCCTATAGAATCTTTAATAAAAGAACCCTAGTTATAGAAGAATCTATACATGTTGTTTTTGATGACTCTAGTGACACTCATCTAGTAAGAAGGTTAATTTTGATGATGATATTGAAATACTTGAAGAAAAGATAGATGAGATGGGATTACAAGATGATAATCAAAAGTTGATTGAAGGAGAATCATCAAACCAAGAGCCTATAGTGGATCATGGGCTAACTAAAGCTTGGAGGTATGCTCATGGGCATCCTAAGGAACTAATTCTAGATGATCCATCCCAACCCGTTAGGACTAGAGCATCCCTTAGAAATTTGAATAACCATCTAGCTTTTGTTTTACACTTTGAGCCCAAACATATAGAAGAAGCCGAAAATGATGTAAATTGGATAAATGCAATGCAAGAAGAACTAAACCAATTTACTAGAAACAAAGTGTGGGATCTAGTAGAGAGACCTTCTGAATATCCAATTATAGGTACAAAATGGATATATAAAAATAAGCTAGATGAAAATGGAATTGTTATAAGGAATAAGGCTAGACTAGTAGCAAAGGGTTATAATCAAGAAGAAGGTATAGACTTTGATGAAACCTTTGCTCCCGTAGCTAGACTTGAGGCTATTAGACTATTATTAGCATATGCATGCTCTAAGGACTTCAAGCTATATCAAATGGATGTAAAAAGTGCTTTTCTAAATGGGTTTATTAATGAGGAGGTATATGTGGAACAACCTCCTGGTTTTGAAAATCATCAATACCCCAATCATGTGTATAAACTGAACAAAGCACTTTATGAACTAAAACAAGCACCTAGAGCATGGTATGAGAGACTTAGTAAATTTCTATTAGAACATGAATTCTCTAGGGGAAATGTAGATACAACATTATTTCTGAAAAAGAAAAATAAGGATATGTTATTAGTACAGATTTATGTTGATGATATCATTTTCGGTGCTACTAACAATCGCCTCTGCGAGGAATTTGCTGATTTGATGCAGAGTGAGTTTGAGATGAGCATGATGGGAGAGCTGAACTACTTTCTCGGGCTTCAAATCAAACAATCTGAAGGAGGCATCTTCATCAATCAAGCCAAATATATCAAGGAGATGCTCAAGAAGTTTGATATGGAGGGAAACAAGTCAATCAGCACCCCCATGAGCTTATCATGTAAATTAGACCAAGATGAATCAGGTAAATCTGTAGATCAAAAACTTTATAGAGGTATGATAGGTTCTTTACTGTATCTTACTGCAAGTAGGCCTGATATTATGTTTAGTGTGTGCATGTGTGCTAGATATCAGGCTAATCCTAAAGAATCACACCTAGCTGCAGTTAAGAGAATCTTTAAATACTTAATAGGAACTAAGAACATAGGGCTGTGGTACTCTAAAGAATCTAGCCTAAACTTAATAGGGTACACAGATTCAGACTTCGCTGGATGTAAGCTTGATAGAAAAAGTACCAGCGGATCTTGTCAATTTCTAGGAGAAAACCTAATCTCATGGTTTAGCAAGAAACAAAACTTGGTTGCATTATCCACTGCAGAAGCTGAATATGTTGCAGCCGGGAGTTGTTGTGCTCAAATCTTGTGGATTAAACAACAATTAGAAGATTATGGCATTAAACAAGATAAAATCTCCATTAATTGTGATAATACAAGTGCCATAAATCTAACTAAAAATCCAATTCAACACTCAAGAACTAAACACATTGAGATAAGACATCACTTCATAAGAGATCATGTATTGAATGGTGATGTGACTCTCCAATTTGTTTGTACTGATAATCAATTAGCAGATATTTTCACAAAACCCCTAAGTGAAGAGAGGTTCAGTGTACTTAGGAGGGGATTAGGAGTGATTGACCCATCCTAGTGGGAGTTTCCACTAGATTAATTGATTTTGATGGTTAAAATGAGGTTAAAATAGAGTTTCTATTCAATGATCATCAAATCAGATCCCAACTAGGTGATTTTCCCTCATTTGGCACGGTTATAGCATGATTTTTAAGTGCGTGCCAAGGTTAGAGACGACTCGAGTAAGTTTCAGAGCCGGCTCCTAAGGGGGAGTCGACTCGCGCATTTGGGGGAGTCGACTCGCAAAGTTGGCAGCTGAGGGGGAGTCGACTCGCACATTGTCGGGAGTCGACTTGAAGTCTACAGGCGCATAAGGAGAGTCGACTCGCGCATTTTCTGGAGTCGACTCGAGGTCGAGTCGACTCGCGACTCAGGGGAGTCGACTCGCAGTCGGAATCCGACTTTTTAACCCTAGGTTTGTCGTTTCGCAAACACTTTTTCTCAAGCCGCCACTGTTCACAAAGCCCTAGAGCCAACTCCTAGGTCATCCTCGATCGTCTCCAAGCCCTTTTCCCGTCGATTCTTCGCCGGACATTGAGTTTCCGTCCGTTCCTAGGTCTTTTCAGGTCAGTCCCGAGCTTCCTCTATCGATCCTTCTTCGCTCTCTAGGTTTTCATCTCGTTTAGGTCAAGATGCCTCGCAAGGGAGTTGTTAGAAAGAGGTCCCGTCCCGTGGCCGGTCCCGAGCGGCGCTCCAAGGCGCGGCACGATCCCGCGAGGCAACCTCCTCCGGATCGTTCCCCGCCTAGGGTGGTTCATGTTAGGCCGTTGGCCGGGAAGGCCGTCACCTCCGGGAGGTATGTCACTTTCGACTATCTCTCCCGGGAAGGATTCACCATAGGCGATAGGCTTAGAGCCCAGGGTCTAGAGTACTTCCTCACCTTGGACCTTCCCACCTATCCTGGCCTAGTTCAAGAGTTCTACAGTACCGTCCATCGGGGAGATGGAGGTATTGAGGGCACGGTATTAGGTGTCCCATTGCGTGTCACAGAGGACCTCATTGCCCATATCCTCCACCTTCCATTAGTAGGGGTGGCTCCTGCACATCCTGAGGATAGATTTGAGGCCCTTACGATCGTCTTAGGGCATCCACCTCAGTCTCCCCTAGATGAGGTATCTGCTAGCTCACTTCCTATTGAAGTGAGAATCCTTTTGAGCATTTTGTCCAGGTCCATCTTCCCTAAGACAGGGAGATTTGATTTTGTGAATGAGAGGGACCTAGCTATTATGTCTTATATTCTTCAGGACACCCCGGTCAACTTCCCCAAGCTCATTTATAGGTATATGTGTGAGCCCCTGGATAGACCTAGGCTCTCCCTCCCATACGGAATGATATTCACTCTTCTCTTTAGGCAGTACGAAATTTCCATTCCTGAGAAGGAACCCTCTCGTGCCTTGCGATGGACTGATCGCTTGGGTATGGGGACCATGCACAGGATGGGATTTCGGAAGAGAGAAGGGATCTGGGTTAGGAAGTCCACTCTCACCGCTCAGACCACCAGACCATCACCCAGTCCTGAGCCAGATTCTGACTACCCAGAGTTTCCAGACCATCCAGACCTTCCATCCACTCCTCCTGCTCCTACCACCTCTGCCGGACCTTCCTCCTCAGCTCCACCATCTATGGAGGTCCGTATTGATCCAGAGCAGCTCCGGGAGCTGCGGCAGGAGATCGTCCGAGATTTGAGGGACGAGCTGCTCCGGGAGCTCCGAGGTTCCGTGCCAGCTCCCACTCCTGCACCCACTCCATCCTCAGCATTGGTCCCATCCTTGACAGCCGTGACAGACATGACGGCTGAGGTGCGGCAGGAGATCTACAACATTAGGACCCTGGTGCAGGCCCAGTTCCACAGCATGAGCGAGGTCACGAGCACCACGAGGAGGATGCGGGATGACATCCGCCGTGACATGCACACCACCACCGAGGGGGCCGAGCGCTTGTCGAATGTGCTCATCGACAAGCTGGACGCACTTCAGACCTCGGTGACTGGGCTTCAGACGTCGGTGACTGAGCTCTCCACTACACATAGCAGAGCCACCACGTCTATTATCACGCAGCTGGGCCATGTTACAGAGGCAGTCGCCCTCCTCATGGAGCAGAGCCGATTGAAAGGAGGAGTCACATCCTCGAGAGGAGGAGCTACATCCTCCAGAGGAGGAGATGTATCCTCGAGAGGGGGAGCTACATCCTCCAAAGGAGGAGATGTCCCCTCGAGAGGGGGAGCCACATCCTCCAGAGGAGGAGATGTATCCTCGAGAGGGGGAGCCACATCCTCGAGGAGGTCATAGATGATTTTGAGTTGTGTTTTGTCTTCTTTTGTATTGTTCTTGCTTTACCTATTGTATGCTCAAATGTATTCACCTTCATATCAATACAATGAGTAGACATCTTATCTTCATTTCTGTGCCATTTGATGATTGACTGTGCCATTTGTGCCATTGATTGTATGTGATTACCTCCTTTTTGGTATGATGACAAAAAGGGGGAGAAATGTGTAAGTATAAAATATGTAAAAGGGGAGAAATATTAAAAAATATGTAAAAGAAATCAATGGAAATAAATAAAACGATAAACTCTTAAAAACACACATAAATTTGTTCTAAGTGGATTCGGTACCTCGAGGCTCATTATCTCTCTTTTGGGGCTCCTAATGGAGTAATCTCCAGAATCTATTCAAGGGATATTCGGAGATTAGCTGAATCCTACTCAAGAACAAATTGACAGATTTTCCCTCTAAAAACAAAAATTTTAGTTCAAAAATTTCAAAGCATTAAAAGGAAATTCAGAAAATCAAAACATAGTTGAATGCATATGTTGAGGGGGAGAATCTGAATTTTAATCAAGCTAAATCATTAATGTCATATAAGCCAAACAATTGATTGCAGAATATGAAGGCTTATATAATTCCAAATGAAAGGGGGAACTTTAACTCCGAAATTTAATGTTTCACTCCTTTCAAACTTGGATAAATTAAATTATCAGACATTTGAATTCATTTATGGAGTTTATTTCATTATTTACTGAGCAACTCATTTTACATATACTCAAAGTTTTGTCATCATCAAAAAGGGAGAGATTGTGGAGTGATCGATTAAAACCCCGTTTGATTTTGATGAGCTCAAAGCATTTGAGTATATCTTGTGATTACTAATGAATTCAATTGAGTGTTTCAGTGAAAATCCTGTCCAAGTGTCTCTAGACTTGGTTCATAGCATTTTGGATAAGTTAAGAAGTCTGCATGAACCAATGTCTGAGATACGAGTCGACTCCCGAGTTTCACGAGTCGACTCCAAGCGTATCAAGGTCACTGGCACGAGCTCGAGTCGACTCCTGATCAGTACGAGTCGACTCCGACTGAAAACAGACAGAAGGACAGAAGAGCAGTTTTTCGGGTCTGAGATTCGAGTCGACTCCAGTGGAACACGAGTCGACTCCCAGCGGTACACACAGAAAAAGTCAGAGAGCGTTTTATGGACTCTGAGATTCGAGTCGACTCCAGTGGAACGCGAGTCGACTCCCAGCGGTACACACAGAAAAAGTCAGAGAGCATTTTATGGACTCTGAGATTCGAGTCGATTCCAGTGGAACGCGAGTCGACTCCCAGCGGTACACAAAGAAAAAGTCAGAGAGCGTTTTATGGACTCTGAGATTCGAGTCGACTCCCGCAGTACGCGAGTCGACTCCGAGACTGTGCGACCATCGACAGACAGAAGACTATGTTACTGCCTCTGAGATTCGAGTCGACTCCCAGACAGCTCGAGTCGACTCCAAGACAAGCTTCACGTCAAAAGGCAGAAGACCAACTTTCGGAAACTGAGAGCCGAGTCGACTCCAAGGAAGTTCGAGTCGACTCCAAGACTGGATGAGCCAAAAGACAGAGAATCGGGAGTTCGGGCTCTGAGATTCGAGTCGACTCCCAGGACAGTCGAGTCGACTCGAGTGGACAAAATTCAAATTTGGATCCACGGACTACAGAGGATGAGCCGACTCCAAAATTGCCAGGTCAGTGCCAGAAGTTGGCGAGTCGACTCCGGGTCAAGACGAGTCGACTCCCAGTCAAGACGGCAACTTTAATTCAAACTGGGAACAGTTGCCGAGTCGACTCCGGAAAAGCTCGAGTCGACTCCTGCTACAGCCGAGTCGACTCCTGATCGCGCGAGTCGACTCCAACCCACCAACGGTCACATTGTCAGGCTGCGCAGAGTGTGCAGAACGGCCAGAAAAAGCAGAGTAACGGCTAGTTTCCGTGGGGGTTGGCTTAAATAGCCACAGAAGACTGTAGCAAGGCAGAGAACACACATTCCACTCCTAGCATTCAAGTCTTCAAGCTCTCTAAGTGCTCTTCAACGAGAAAAAGGGAAGATCTGCATTTACTGCTCCACCAACATCTTCCCAGCATTCAAAGCTTCCTCCTCCTGCTTTCAAGTCGATCACTCTTTCAAGAGGAGACCGGAGTTCCAGAAGCCACACCTCTTCACCATCTTAAAAGCGTTTGAGGGCTTCTAACTCCTTTACGATTATATTGTTTTAAATCTGCTTTTTGAGAAGCTATTTTCTGTTTTCTTCTATCTCGTGTATTTACTTGATTCAATCGGGGGATTGAATCAAGGGGATTAAGGTTGGTTGGTGAGCCGGTTTAAAACCAACGAGTGTAAGGGTTTGATTGTGAGCCCGGGAAAACAATCGGGGTTGGTTCTAGTCGGTGAGCCTGGGAAAACCGACCGAGTTCGTTGTGAGCTCGTAAAACAACAAGTTCGGTTGTGAGGTTGCAAAACAACCGGCTGTAATCCAAGGGGGTTATAGTGAAATTCCCAAGTGAGACTTGGGGAGTGGACGTAGGAGCAAGGGTTAGCTCCGAACCACTATAAAACTTTGTGTTTGTAGTGCATTGTCTCTCATCTTCTTCCCCACACATTACTCACAGCACTTAGCTTTAATTAAATAACTGGCTATAGTATTTAGTTAATCATCCACAAAGTTTTAATTAGCTAAGTTAATTTAAAAACCCAATTCACCCCCCCCTCTTGGGTTGTCTATCTGGGCAACAACATGTGAGAACTAGATATCTAGCCTAGGCTCTAAACATAGATGCTAAGATCAACCTAGGGAGAATCCAATGGCTGGGATCTAGTCCTCATCCTCCTAGTATACGTGGCGAGGGGAGGTCGAGCCTGGTGAGACTGTGTCTGGCGTGGAGCACGACGAGCTAGATGACTCTGTGCCGATATCTCTGACTCAGCAGCCTGTGGCACAGATGGTCCATGTGTCTCTCTCTCTCTCCGGAGTGCTCCAATCTGCTGCCTCAGATCACTGATCTCAGCAGACATGACATCCAACCAGGCGTCCAATCGGCTCGTCAGCCCATTAGTGATAGTCCTCGCCTGAGCTGACATGAGCTCAGTCATCCTGCTCCAGAAGTCATCCGTATCTGTCGGAGGAACGGATGACGATGGTCCAGCCTCGGAGGGTGCAGTAGGATGATCCATATGCTCCTCATCCTCATCCTCTGGTGCATCTCCCTCTGGTGCCTCACCCTGAATGCCTACACCTGTGTGAATCCACTGCCCGTTCACTTTCTCATATTCCATGCGTATAAGTGTCCGTGCAGTGTACGTGTCAGTGTGATGCAGACTCTTGGATGCCTCCTCCTCGAGAGGTAAACCGTGCTGTCTAAATATCAAGGTGAGTATCATACCATAAGGTAGTGATACCCTGTTGCTGCACATTACCTTCCTCATCTGTCTCAATATCATAGCCGGAAGATTTAGGGGCATCCCTCGAATCATACACTCCATCACTGCTAGATCTCGCTCAGTGATGAGATCGAATCTCCCGGTCTTTGGAAACAAAATCCTATTGATCATATTGAGCAGTAATCTCATTTCTGCGGAAAGAGAACTAGCTATTACCTTTGTGGAGAAATCGAAGTTCTCATTTTCCATAATCAATTGTAGAGCTCTCATTTTGTTTTCTGGCCTTTTCGGAGTGGCTCCTATGCAGGGTAGATGAAGTAGCTCACTCAAGCTCTCCTCGGATACTCTGATTCGAACCCCTCTAACTTCTGAAACAAGCCCTCCCAATCCAGTCTTGAGGAAGGCATAGAACTCTTGTACCAAGCCGGGGTAGATTACCACATCTAGGGAGCAAAGATACTCCCAACCTTGTCTTTGGATCCATTCCCAAATCCGAAACCCTTCTTGATTGAAAAACTCGGAATGGATCCTTCTCTCCGTTGTAACCGGCCTCCCCGCAAATCTAGCAAGAATCACTGAGGGGGAAGGAGGAGGAGGGGCCTCCGCACGTGCCTCACATCGTGGAGACACGGGAGATGGCTCGGTAGGTTGCCTTTCCTCCCGTTGGATCCGAGTCACTCTTCCGGATCTCTTGGCCACGGCTCGTTTGGGTCCCATTTCTCCAAGATCTTTAGGAAATCTACTGTTTGGAGGAGTTTAGTGGAGATTGGAGAGTGGGGAGTAGGTTTTTCGGAAGAAGACAAAGGCCAAATAGTGCCCTAGAAATGCTCTCGGGCCCCCTTATAACAGTGGGGTCCCGACGTTGGGTCGACTCAAGATTTTTCTTGGGTCAACTCAACGTTGGGTCGACCCATGTTCTGGGTTGGGTCGACCCAAGTGCAGAAATTTTCTTTTCTCTTTCTTTTTGCTTCTAAAAATTTTCCTTGCTTCCAATCCTTATAAATTCTCTCTGGGACAATGATACATGAGTAGGGAATCTATAGATAACAAATTTGACTCATGTTTCATGGGATTTTTGAAATTAGAGGAATGTATCATGAGACTACTAGCTCCCTTTTATATCTCTTCAATAAAAAGGATCACATATGCCTAATTCCCTCCTTAGCATGCAGAATCTATCTTCACTCAATGGTTTTGTAAATATGTCGGCTAATTGTTTTTCAGTGCATATATGCTCAATACATACATTTCCATTTTGCACATGATCCCTAATAAAATGGTACCTTATTTCTATGTGTTTGGTTTTAGAGTGCTGAACTGGATTTTTAGTAAGATTGATAGCACTAGTATTATCACACTTAATAGGAATATTATCTAGTTTAACTCCATAGTCCTCTAGTTGTTGTTTAAGCCATAATACTTGAGCACAACAACTACCAGCAGCTATATATTCAGCTTCAGCTGTGGACAGTGCCACTGAATTCTGCTTTTTACTAAACCATGATACTAAGTTATTTCCTAAGAATTGACATGTGCCACTTGTGCTCTTCCTATCTAATTTGCATCCGGCAAAATCAGCATCTGAATATGCAAGCAAATCTAGACAGGAGTCTCTCGAGTACCATAATCCAATAGTGGTAGTTCCTCTTAAATATCTAAGGATTCTCTTAACAGCACTTAAATGTGACTCCTTAGGATCCGATTGGTATCTAGCACATATCCCTACACTAAATACGATGTCGGGTCTACTAACAGTAAGGTAGAGCAAAGATCCAATTAGTCCTCTATAGAGCTTAATATCAATGCTCTTCCTTTTTTCATCTTTGTCTAGCTTACTAGTAGGATTCATTGGAGTACCTACTCCCTTATGATTTTCATTCCCAAACTTCTTTAGTATTTCCTTTGTATACTTAGTTTGATGAATGAAAATGCCTTCTTTAGTTTGTTTGATTTGTAAACCTAGAAAGAAGCTTAGTTCTCCCATTAGACTCATTTCAAATTCTCCATGCATTAAATCAGCAAATTCTTTGCACAGAGTATCATTAGTGGCACCAAAGATTATGTCATCTCAATATATTTGTACCACTAACAGATTCTTGTCCTTTCTTTTGAGAAATAGAGTTTTATCTACATTTTCTCTACTAAAGTCATTATCAAGCAGAAATTTACTTAAACGATCATACCAAGCCCTAGGTGCTTGCTTTAATCCATATAATGCCTTATGCAGTTTAAACACATGATTTGGCAATTCATGATTCTCAAATCCTGGAGGTTGTTCTACATATACTTCCTCCTCAATAATACCATTTAAGAATGCACTCTTCACATCCATTTGATATAATTTGAAATCCATGAAACATGCAAATGCTAGAAGTAATCTAATAGCCTCTAATCTAGCTACGGGAGCAAATATTTCATCAAAATCTATTCCTTCTTCTTGATTGTATCCCTTAGCTACAAGTCTAGCCTTATTTCTTATAACTAATCCATTTTCATCTAATTTATTTCTAAATATCCATTTTGTTCCAATTACTGAATTATGCTTTGGTCTTTCAGTTAATGTCCATACATTACTTCTTTTGAATTGATTTAATTCTTCTTGCATGACATTTATCCAATTAGTATCTGTTACGGGGGAACTCAGCCACCATGCCCCACGTGACCGGCACGCGCGCCCAAGAAGACTACAGCTGCCCCTTGATCCAGTAACCCGACCCCGAGTCGGATATCTTCGGCTTCGCAGCCCGACCCCGAGTCGGCTGCCCCTTGATCCAGCAGTCCGACCCCGAGTCGGATATCTTCGGCTTCGCAGCCCGACCCCGAGTCGGCTGCCCTTTGATCCAGCAATCCGACTCCGAGTCGGCAATCTCTCGACAATGACAGGCTGTTCCCCTGAAGCACGCCGCGACCCTCTGCTCCGCTACTCCCTGCAACGGTCGTATCCGGCGCTGCTCCACGATCTCCTGTAACAGCCGTACAAAGCGGAGCTCCACTACGCCCTGTCATGGCCGTACCCAGCGCTGCCCCACGACGCCCTGTAACGGCCATGTCAGTGGCAACTCCATCGTGCCACACGATGACCAACCCCCCAGAAGGACCCCCCAGCCTGGTATATATGCGGCTGGGGGGAGAAGGGGGGAGGTAAGCAAGAACTTCCAGAGCATTCTCCTACTTGCTACTATTATCTCTCCTTCTCCTCCAATCTCCTCTGACTTGATCGTCGGAGGGCCCCCACTACCCCAGTGGTGGTGCGAGGCTTGCTTGCAGGTTTCCCGGTGGAAGGTGGAGCGCAATCAACACCAACCAAGGTAACTCAGACGGAATCCCGTTCACACCGCTGTGCCAATCGTTCTCGGTTTGGACCACCAGCAACAGTTGGCGCTAGAAGGAGGGCCGAATCTCAGAGCGATCGTAATGGCACGGCGAGGTGGTCGTGGAGCTTCCAATGCCTCCGGTCGCGGGGCCTCTCGCGCCTCCGGCCGGGAGGCCGCTGCGTCTCCAACACATTCTCAGCAACACTCCACCGCTCCACCTCCCATTCAGATGGTCGAAGCCGCTCAGTTCGACCAGTTAGCCCAGCAGGTTCGCACCCTCGCGGAGGCAGTGCAGAACCTGCAGGGTGTGATGTCTCGGGCGCCGCAGCGGGCCCAGGAGCCGCTGCTCCCTGAGCGCTCACCTGTCCTCCTCAACCCGCGCTCCTTCCTCTCCCATAGGGAGGAGCGCCGGCGCGAGGAAGATTCTCGAGCACGGTCCATTCTGCCGGGACCTTCCCATCGGAGCTGCGCGGGGTACGAGAGGCGGGCCCGGGCGCGTTCCCAGACCCCCCAGTCCTCAAGGAACCCGCGCTCCAGTCGGTCCCCCTCTCAGTGCTCCTTGTCTCCCACCCATCGGTCGCGCTCCCTGGACCGGTGGGTGGACGATCTCCACCGACAACTCCAGGTCCTGAAGGGCCACTCCAAAGATCCCTTCGCCGACTTGGAGATCTCCTCCCAGCCGGCGCTTGCCTCGAGGATCCTGCGGACCCCGAATCCGCCGGGGTTTAAAATGCCGGCGATCGAGCCCTATGACGGGGCGGCGGACCCGCGGGATCACGTCGAGAGTTTCAGGACCCTTATGCTCCTCCACGGAGCATCAGATCCTCTCCTCTGCAAGGCCTTCCCGGCGACCCTCCGTGGCCCGGCAAGGGCGTGGTTCGCCGGCTTGGAGGCTAACTCAATCCAGTCCTTCGACCAGTTTACTCGCCTCTTCATCACCCATTTCGCCGTCAGTAGCCGGCGGCGACTGGTCTCCGACTCCCTCTTCGATATCCGGCAAAACGAGGGAGAAAGCTTGCGGGATTATCTTACCCGCTTCAACAAGGCTACGCTGGAAGTCCGGAACCTGAGCCAGGAGGTGGCTCTTTCAGCCCTGAAGCGTGGCTTCCGAAAGGGCAGACTCACCTTCTCCCTGGACAAACGCCTGCCGTGGAGCTTCCCGGAGCTGTTGTCCCGGGCGAACCAGTATGCGGACGCCGAGGAGGCGGCCGCCCACCGGAGCAAGGAGGCCGCCGAGATCCCTCCAAAGCTCGGAAAGAAAAGGCGAAAAGAGGCACGCCAGAGGAGGAGCCCGACGCCTCAACGTCAGCGCAGAAGCCTGTCGCCGGCGAGGAACCACGGCGCCCTACGCCCTCGTTCTCCGCCCCGACGTTTCAACCGGTACACTCCTCTCCTGACTCCCCGGGCCCAGATCCTCATGGAAATCAAGGGGCGGGAGGACCTCCCGGTCCCGAGACAGATGAAGAAGATCCCTGGGAGGAGGCCCTCTCGGGCGTACTGTGAGTACCACCGGGACCACGGCCACGACACCGAAGACTGCTTCCAGCTTCGGGACGAGATCGAGGCTCTCATCCGCCGAGTGCGTCTCGGTCGATATGTGAACGACCGACGTCCCCCCGCAGACTCGCGTCCGGCCGACCCGGCCCCTCCAGAGCCTCGGGAGCAGAATCGACCCGTCGCGGGCGTGATCCATACTATCACTGGGGGCTGCCCCCGGCCCGAGAGGAACGCAGGGGGCTCGACTGAAGCGTCAGGGGCAGCCGTCGCAAAGAGGCAGAGGGTCGGTAATGTAATCACTTTTTGTGATGAAGATGTAAAGGGGGTTCAGACCCCCCACGATGACGCCATGGTGATCTCCCTCACTATGGCAAACTATGATGTAAGGCGTGTTCTTGTGGATAGTGGAAGCTCAGCTGATATTTTGTTTTACGAGGCCTTCCAAAAGATGAGCTTGTCCAGACAATTGTTGCACAAAACATCCACCCCCCTCATAGGATTCACTGGTGACGCTATCTCGGCCGAAGGTGTCGTTGAGCTGCCTGTGACTGCGGGCGTTGCACCCGCAGAAGCCACGGTGCGGCTCGGGTTTTTGGTCGTCCGTGTTCCCTCGGCCTACAATGCTATCCTCGGACGACCCGGACTGAACGCCCTTCGCACGGTGGTCTCTACGTACCACTTGCTCATGCGGTTCCCCACGGCGGCCGGGATTGGAGAGGTCCGAGGTGACCAACCGACCGCAAGGCAATGTTTCCTAGCAACTCTCAAAGGGAAGAAGCCCGTAGAAGCCTTAAGCGTCGAGTCCCTCGACGCCAGAGACGAGGTGGCCTTGCGGCACGGGGAGCCGGCCGAAGATGTGATCGAAGTTCCCCTCGAGGAAGGTCGCCCGGACCGGACGGTCCGGGTCGGCACCAATCTCGACCCGGGAGCTCGGGCTCGATTGGTGGAATTCCTCTGAGCCAACGCCGATGTATTTGCCTGGTCGGCGGCCGATATACCTGGGATCGACCCAGAGGTCATTTCTCACGCCCTCAACGTCGACCCAACCCACCGACCAGTAAAGCAGAAGAAGAGACACTGTGCCCCGGATCGGATCCGGGTGGTCGACCAGGAGGTAGACAAACTCTTGGAGGCAGGATTCATAAGGGAGGTGAGCTACCCCGAGTGGCTGGCAAATGTCGTACTTGTCCGGAAGGCGAGCGGAAAGTGGAGGATGTGCGTCGACTACACCGACCTGAACAAGGCGTGTCCCAAGGATAGCTTTCCGCTTCCGCGGATAGACCAACTGGTCGACACGACTTCCGGATATCAGCTGCTGTCTTTCATGGACGCCTTCTCCGGCTACAACCAGATAATGATGGCTCCACAGGACGAGGAGAAAACTGCCTTTATAACAGACCGGGGGCTGTACTGTTACAAGGTAATGCCCTTCGGTCTGAAGAATGCTGGCGCCACTTACCAGCGTCTCGTCAACAAAATCTTCAAAGAGCAAATCGGCCGGAACATGGAGGTGTACGTGGACGATATGCTGGTGAAGAGCCGCCATGCAGACCAGCACATCGCGGATCTGGAGGAGACTTTCGCCACCTTGTGGAAGTTTTGCATGAAGCTGAACCCAGCGAAGTGCGCCTTTGGCGCTTCGGCCGGGAGGTTCCTCGGTTTCATTGTCAACCAGCGGGGGATCGAAGCCAACCCGGACAAAATCAAGGCCATCCAAGATATGTCCCCTCCGACCAAAGTGAAGGAGGTTCAGGAGCTCGCTGGGAGGGTCGCCGCGCTCGGACGATTTGTGGCAAAATCGGCCGAACGCTGCCAACCTTTCTTCAAGGTGTTGAAACGCCCGAAAGACTTCCTCTGGACGGCCGAATGTCAAGCAGCATTCGACCAGCTCAAGGAATACTTGGCGTCTCCTCCCCTGCTGTCCAAGCCGCAAGAAGGGGAGATGCTCTACCTCTATCTGCCGGTCTCCCCAACCGCAGTCAGTGCGGTACTGGTTCGGAAAGAGGCAAAGCTCCAGAAGCCTGTGTACTACATCAGCCGGGTCCTACGGGATGCCGAGACACGGTATACGAAGGCTGAAAAGATCGCCTTCGCGCTGCTGACCGCGACCAGGAGGCTTCGCCCCTATTTCCAGGCCCATTCTGTCACCCTCTTGACCGATCAACCGCTGCGGCAGATCCTCAGCAATCCTGAGAATGCGGGACGGCTGGTGAAGTGGGCAGTAGAACTTGGTGAGTTCGACATCCGCTACCAGCCCCGACCCGCCATCAAGGCTCAGGTGCTCGCGGATTTCCTCGCTGAGTGCACGGTGCAGGAGGCGGAACCTAGGTCGCCGGAAACACCCAGCCTCGACCTCCCGATTTGGACGCTTCACATCGATGGGTCGTCGAACCCCGAAGATGGAGGGGCCGGGCTGGTCCTTACCAGTCCTGATGGAGTAATAGCCGAGTATGCCTTGAGGTTCGGATTTCCAGTGACCAACAACGAGGCGGAGTACGAGGCCCTAGTCACGGGACTCAAACTCACCAAGGAGCTCGGCATCCGGCGCCTGAAGGTCTTCACCGACTCCCAGCTGGTGGTCGGGCAGGTCCGTGGGGAGTTCGAGGCCCGGAACCCGACCATGCAGAATTACGTCCGGAAGGTGCAAGCACTCATTCTCGACCTCGGCAGTGTCGACATCCAGCAGGTCCCGAGAAGTGAAAATGCCAGGGCCGACAGGTTGTCCCGCTTAGTGGGCGCAGACGCGCACAACTTGTCGAGGGCGATCTACCTGGAGACCCTGGATGCCCCGAGCATCGGCGAGGCTGGAGCGGTGATGGCGATTGATCCGGAGCCGTCTTGGATGGACCCGCTTGTCGCCTACCTCGCCGAAGGGATCCTTCCTGAAGACGAAGATCAAGCTCGGCGACTTGTTATGAAGTCCGCCCACTACGTACTCTATGAAGGGAGGCTGTATCGGACCTCGTTCACCGCCCCCCTCTTAAAGTGCCTCCGCCCCTCGGAAGCGGCCTACGTCCTCGGCGAAGTCCACGAAGGCGTTTGCGGATCACACTTGGGGGCTAGGTCCTTGGCGCACAAGATCATGAGGCAAGGCTATTATTGGCCTACCTTGTTGGAGGACTCAAAGGATCATGTATGGAAATGCGACGCCTGCCAGCGCCACGCCAACGTCCAGAGAGTCCCTTCTGTCCCCTTGGCACCAATCACTGCACCCTGGCCCTTCGCCCAGTGGGGAATGGATATCCTCGGACCATTCCCCGTCGCTTCAGCTCAGCGGAAATTTTTGATTGTTGCAATCGACTACTTCACCAAGTGGGTGGAGGCAGAGCCGCTGGCCACTATCACGGAGGCGCAAGTCCGGAAGTTCGTGAAGAAGAACATCATTGTCCGATTTGGGGTACCTCGGGTCCTCATCTCGGATAATGGTCGACAGTTCGACAACAAGCATTTCCGTGACTTCTGCGAGGAGTTCGGGATCGAGCATCGGTTCACATCTGTGTCGCATCCCCAAACCAACGGCGAGGCCGAGGTCACAAATCGGACAATCCTCCAAGGAATCAAAGCGCGAATCGGTCGGACGGGGCAAGCTTGGGTCGAAGAACTCGAGAATGTCCTTTGGGCGTATCGGACCACGCATCGGACCCCTACCGGGGAGACGCCTTTCAGCCTAACCTATGGCACGGAAGCCGTTGTCCCCGTGGAGCTCGGACTCCCCTCACCTCGGGTGGCCGCGCACCGATCCGAGGCCAATTCGGAGCAACTCCGAGGGAACCTGGATCTCTTGGAAGAAGCGGAGGGTGGCCCGATATTACAACTCCAAGGTCCGACCGAAGCTTTTCAGAATCGGAGATCTGGTGCTAAGGCGAGCTAAAGCATCTCAACCTGCGGAAGGTGGGAAGCTAGCGCCAAATTGGGAAGGCCCGTATAGGGTTCGCTGGGTAAACCGACCTGGCTCCTACCAGTTGGAGGCCCTAGATGGTCGAGAAATTCCAAGGAGCTGGAATTCCGCTAACCTGCGGATATATTACCAGTAGAACGACAATGCCAGAAAGACAGTTCAAAAATGTATAACACTTTTCATTTCAATAATTTCTGGTTACGATGGCGTGCTCGTGTGATTACAAGGAATTCCCAGAGGGGAATTAGGGTGTAAAGAAAGTAAAGAAGAGGTGGAGACTCCGAGGAGCTGAAGATCTGGGATCCCGAAACCTCCATCTAAAGCGGCTGCAATCCCGCCGGAAGTGGGTGCTTCCAACCGGAGGCGCCATCGGCGTCTCACGAAAAAGACGAAGAGCCGGCGCGGATGAAGAAGAAGTGGACGAAGGAGAAGTCCACACTGCTCCTACCCAGAGGCGCCATCCACGCCTCACGAAAAAGACGAGGAGCCGCCGCAGAAGAAGCTTCCGCTGCCTCCAGGGGAACGCCACCTCCAAGGGATATTCCGGTCCTCCCCAGTGTTAGGGAGAGAAGGAATACAAGGGAGAAGAGCATATGGAGGCGCGGTCCCGGATCAACCGTCTGGTGCGGAGCTCAATCGGGAGGCCGAACTTCAAGGAGGGGAGACGTGATCCCGGATGAAACGCCTAGAGCGGAGTTCCGCCGGGGAGAACCTCCTTGTTGATCCCAGATGAAACGGCTAGTTGGCGGAAGTCGCGAAAGGCGCGCCTCCCATTCCTTCGATAGGGGTCTCTCAACCATGCGCCGGAGAGGAGGCCCACGATCCATGGCAATCTGAACAGCTCCGGCTTGGCAGGCTCCATCGCACCTGCACCTATATTTATAGCCAAACTGCGGCCCTCCGGTCGTTCCGATGCGGGTGGCTCCAATAAATGCGGGCGCATTGAATCCGGAGCCGATCCGGCTCTCGAGGCGTATCTTCCCGCGATTTTCTAAGCGTCATTCTCCTTAATCGCATTCTTTGTGCAGGACACTCCGGGTGGCCTGTACCCCTAGGTCCACGTATCTCCGCTCGCGCCCAGGCCGCATCCGCCTCGAAGAACGCGCGTATCGCGGCCGCTTAACTGACACTCCTCGCAAGCAGCAACTGGCGATCCGATTTTCCAGGTAATCCCTCAATTAGCATTTAATGCCCATCTGGTGTTCCCCAGGCAACGCTTGGAGAGGAGGAGAAACACGATCGCAGCTGGCCACGGAGAAATCCCGTCGGGCGGCAAGCGACAGGCGCACGACCAACGAGCGGAATCTCCCGAGGCTCGGCCCTCGAATGCCAGGCTAACCCGATGATCATCCCGGGAGCAGACTAGCCTGAAGCCCCGACCGGTCGCCTCGGCTTGCGCCAGCCTTGGCCGACCAACGAGCGGAATTTCCTGAGGCCTGACAACCCTCGGATGCCAGGCTAACCCGATGATCATCCAGGGAGCAGACTAGCCTGAAGCCCCGACCGGTCGCCTCGGCTTGCGCCAGCCTTGGCCGACCAACGAGCGGAATTTCCTGAGGCCTGACAACCCTCGGATGCCAGGCTAACCCGATGATCATCCTGTGAGCAGACTAGCCTAAAGCCCCGACCGGTCGCCTCGGCTTGCGCCAGCCTTGGCCGACCAACGAGCGGAATTTCCTGAGGCCTGACAACCCTTGGATGCCAGGCTAACCCGATGATCATCCCGGGAGCAGACTAGCCTGAAGCCCCGACCGGTCGCCTCGGCTTGCGCCAGCCTTGGCCGACCAACGAGCGGAATCTCCCGAGGCTCGGCCCTCGGATGCCAGGCTAACCCGATGATCATCCCGGGAGCAGACTAGCCTGAAGCCCCGACCGGTCGCCTCGGCTTGCGCCAGCCTTGGCCGACCAACGAGCGGAATCTCCCTAGGCTCAGCTCTCGGATGCCAGGCTAACCCGATGATCATCCCGGGAGCAGACTAGCCTGAAGCCCCGACCGGTCGCCTCGGCTTGCGCCAGCCTTGGCCGACCAACGAGCGGAATTTCCCGAGGCTCGGCCCTCGGATGCCAGGCTAACCCGATGATCATCCCGGGAGCAGACTAGCCTGAAGCCCCGACCGGTCGCCTCGGCTTGCGCCAGCCTTGGCCGACCAACGAGCGGAATCCCCCGAGGCTCGGCCCTCGGATGCCAGGCTAACCCGATGATCATCCCGGGAGCAGACTAGCCTGAAGCCCCGACCGGTCGCCTCGGCTTGCGCCAGCCTTGGCCGACCAACGAGCGGAATCTCCCGAGGCTCGGCCCTCGGATGCCAGGCTAACCCGATGATCATCCCGGGAGCAGACTAGCCTGAAGCCCCAATCGGTCGCCTCGGCTTGCGCCAGCCTTGGCCGACCAACGAGCGGAATTTTTCGAGGCTCGGCCCTCGGATGCCAGGCTAACCCGATGATCATCCCGGGAGCAGACTAGCCTGAAGCTCCGACCGGTCGCCTCGGCTTGCGCCAGCCTTGGCCGACCAACGAGTGGAATTTCCCGAGGCTCGGCCCTCGGATGCCAGGCTAACCCGATGATCATCCCGGGAGCAGACTAGCCTGAAGCCCCGACCGGTCGCCTCGGCTTGCGCCAGCCTTGGCCGACCAACGAGCGGAATTTCCTGAGGCCTAACCCTCGGATGCCTGGCCTAGCGCCGGAAGAATTTCCTGAGGCCTAACCCTCGGATGCCTGGCCTAGCGCCGGAAGAATTCCCTGAGGCCTAACCCTCGGATGCCTGGCCTAGCGCCGGAAGAATTCCCTGAGGCCTAACCCTCGGATGCCTGGCTTAGCGCCGGAAGAATTTCCTGAGGCCTAACCCTCGGATGCCTGGCTTAGCGCCGGAAGAATTTCCTGAGGCCTAACCCTCGGATGCCTGGCCTAGCGCCGGAAGAATTTCCTGAGGCCTAACCCTCGGATGCCTGGCTTAGTGCCGGAAGAATTTCCTGAGGCCTAACCCTCGGATGCCTGGCTTAGCGCCGGAAGAATTTTCTGAGGCCTAACCCTCGGATGCCTGGCTTAGCGCCGGAAGAATTTCCTGAGGCCTAACCCTCGGATGCCTGGCTTAGCGCCGGAAGAATTTCCTGAGGCCTAACCCTCGGATGCCTGGCTTAGTGCCGGAAGAATTTCCTGAGGCCTAACCCTCGGATGCCTGGCTTAGCGCCGGAAGAATTTTCTGAGGCCTAACCCTCGGATGCCTGGCTTAGTGCCGGAAGAATTTCCTGAGGCCTAACCCTCGGATGCCTGGCTTAGCGCCGGAAGAATTTTCTGAGGCCTAACCCTCGGATGCCTGGCTTAGTGCCGGAAGAATTTCCTGAGGCCTAACCCTCGGATGCCTGGCTTAGTGCCGGAAGAATTTTCTGAGGCCTAACCCTCAGATACCTGGCCTAGCGCCAGAAGAATTTCAAGAGTCGGGAGTCAGCGAGACGCTACCAAGAGTTAGAAAGAAGAAGGACGAAAGTGAAATGAAGAAACTCTATTTGCATTAACTTTCATTGTTTCAGGGCCGAGACCCATACAACTTGGCAAAACGCCAACACACAAAGAAAAGTACAGAGGGTCAGCTTGGAGGAACCCCCGGGTCGGGAACGCCCGGCACGTCTGCAAGGGGTAGGGAGACGGTTGGAGAATCAACAGGCAATGGCGCCGGAGGGGAGTCGAGAAGGGAGATCCCACTCAGGTCAATTTTGGGGTACTTAGCCGACACCCTTGCCAGGCCTTCCTCGAAGCCTAAGACAAAGGAGTCGGACCCCGCGTCCGACATGTCACGGACGAACTCGTCAGACTGACGATAGGCCTGTACCGCCCCCGACATGTCACGGGTGAACTCGGCGGACTGACGATAAGCCTGTACCGCCTGACGCCCGATCTCCGCACTCTTCTCGGCCAGCGCCCCCTCTGCTCGCTCCATAATCTGAGCTTTTGCCTCCAAGACCTTCGCCACAATCCGGTCATCCGCCTCGGAGGAGACCCTCAGCAGATCAGCCTGGGCCTCCTTGTGCTTCGCCTCGGCAGCGATGCGAGCAGCCTCAGCCTCCTCCAGGCGCGAATGAAGCTCCTGGTCGCTCGCGCGGGACTTCTCCAAGGCCGACTCCAATTCGCCCAGCTTGGCTTCAAGAGACCGGGTCCGGTTGCGGGCGTTGTCGGCTGACCGCTGGGCCTTCTCCCACCTCTTCCGGTAGTCGGCAGCCTTCCGGGACTGCTTCTCGGCCCGCTCCTCCGCCTTCTTGATCTCGCCCTCGAGACCCGAGGCAACCTTGAGTTGCTCCCGAGCCTCCAACAGTTGCTTCTCGAGGGTGGCGAAGCCGAGTGCCCGCTCTTCGGCCACCTGGAGCCTCGTCTCGAGGTCCCTGGTCGTCCTCCCCGCCGCAGCCTGACCTCCCTCCTCTACTGCCTTCAGTTGGCTCTCGGCCCTCGCCAGAAGCCTCGCCTGTTCCTCGTAGCACTCCTCCAGGCGGATCATGTACTGGGCGAGCTAAGAGATAGGAAAAACGAGGGCGTCAGGCGGGGATCAACAGAGCCTATAAATGATGAAAGCGACCAAAAGAACACTCACCGACATGAGACAGACGCAGCTGGCAGCCCCAACGTCAGGGACCCTCATCTCCCGGACCCGCCTGCGGTCCTTCTCCAGCAGCACCGTCTCGATGAGGTTTCGGGCGCCGGCGAAAGTGAAGGCCGACCCCGACTTCTCCCCGGAGTCGGACGGTGGTTCTGCAGCCTTACCCTTACCCATCGCTTGGGGAAGAGTCATGCTGACCATGCTCGGGGCGGGGACCGCCCCTGGAATTGACAGGGTCCCGCTCGGCCGGGGCCTCGGCGCGTCCCTCCTCGTATCATCCGGAGCCGACCGAGTCGAAGGCTGGGCTGGGGACCGATCACGTCCAACCCGTCCATCCCGGGCGCGCCCGGGTGATGCCTCCAGAGAAACGGTAGTCTCGGCGTCGGAGGGCTGATACAGCATCAACTGCCGGTCCGCGCCCGCGGCGTCCCCCTGATCGGCGGGTCCGGACCCGTCTGTCGGCGTCGGAGTCGCCTGCCGGCGGGACTTCTTCGCCGGTGGGGCCCCGCTCGGAGGAGCTCGTTTCTTCTTCCGGACTGCTTCCAGTAGGGACGTCCTACCAACAGCCGTTGCCTTGTCCGACCGCATGACGTCGTCGATCTCTGCAAAAAGGACGAGGTGGTCGGAGGTTGAGAAACTGAAGGAAAGAACGAGACGAAAGAGGAGAAAGGAGCTAAAAAAGAAATGGTGGCGGGCTCACGGTCAGCGGGGACCGAGCTCAGACCGACGTTCACCAAGGTATCCTCGGAAATAAGGCGAGCCACCGGGGGGAGCCGGCCCTCGGCAACCAACTCCTTCAAGACGGCGACGCCATCGGATTCCTCCCTCGACAACCTCGATAGGCCAATCGGGGACTTCATCGGCGTCTCCCAGGTTGCCCTGATTCCCCAAGAGGGATCTGCGTCAACGAAAAAGAAGCGCCCCTTCCAGCCGTGAATGGAGGTAGGAGCCGCCTTGACGAGGCCGCACCGTCGCCGCGCCGCAAAGCACCACCACCCTTTATCCTGGGGGTGGCCGCTCAGGCCGTAGCATTCCCGAAAGACATTCAGGGTGGCGGGAACCTCGTGCATGCGGCAGAGAACCTGAAAGGCCGTCAGGGCGCGCCATGAGTTCGGCACCAGTTGCGTCGGCGCCACTCTTAAACCCCGAAGCACCTGAACGACTAAGTCCGAGGGGGGAAAGCGGAACCCGGCCTGAAGAATGCCCTCATTGATGGCAACCTTCCCTGGAGGAGGATGGGACATCCTCTCCTCAGGCCCCGGGAGTGTAACATTGCAGGCCTCGGGAAGGTGGTATCGAGCCACGAACCTATCTAGGTCTTCGGCGACCAACTCCGACTTAATGCGGTCTGCTCTCACTTCGTCCATCCCTAATGGCCAGTGAATCTACGGTCAGGACAGGGTCAAGAAGGGGGAAAGGACCGGAACGACTGGAGTACACTAATACAAAAGGAGAGTATGGAGAGCCCTAAATTAAAGAATGGGGCAACTCACCGGAAGAGAAGGAAGAACGGCTCCGAGAGCGTCAAAGGAGGAGCAAGCGAACAGTCCGACGGCGATGACGGCAGCGCAAAGGAGAAACTCGAAGATGTCTGTAAAGAGAAAGGCGGACGGAGGAGGACCCCCGGTTAAATAGGCGGAAAGGTGGGTGACGCCTCGGTGACGCCAGAGGACGCCTGGCTGCCGAAGGGTCGCTCGCGCCCCAAAGGCGAATCGACGCCATTAAGGAAGGATGTCCGCCGAAATTCTCAGACTGCCAGGTCAGCAACAACCGCCATACGCCATAAAGAAGGCGGGGAGCTCGAAGCGCGCGTGCCTCTCCGAGGGATGGCGGCAATCTCGAAGCATCACTTCCTTCACCCGTTCCCCTTCTGGTTCCAGGCTCGGAAGTGGGGGGCTACTGTTACGGGGGAACTCAGCCACCATGCCCCACGTGACCGGCACGCGCGCCCAAGAAGACTACAGCTGCCCCTTGATCCAGTAACCCGACCCCGAGTCGGATATCTTCGGCTTCGCAGCCCGACCCCGAGTCGGCTGCCCCTTGATCCAGCAGTCCGACCCCGAGTCGGATATCTTCGGCTTCGCAGCCCGACCCCGAGTCGGCTGCCCCTTGATCCAGCAATCCAACCCCGAGTCGGCAATCTCTCGACAACGACAGGCTGTTCCCCTGAAGCACGCCGCGACCCTCTGCTCCACTACTCCCTGCAACGTTCGTATCCGGCGCTGCTCCACGATCTCCTGTAACAGCCGTACAAAGCGGAGCTCCACTACGCCCTGTCATGGCCGTACCCAGCGCTGCCCCACGACGCCCTGTAACGGCCATGTCAGTGGCAACTCCATCGTGCCACACGATGACCAACCCCCCAGAAGGACCCCCCAGCCTGGTATATATGCGGCTGGGGGGAGAAGGGGGGAGGTAAGCAAGAACTTCCAGAGCATTCTCCTACTTGCTACTATTATCTCTCCTTCTCCTCCAATCTCCTCTGACTTGATCGTCGGAGGGCCCCCACTACCCCAGTGGTGGTGCGAGGCTTGCTTGCAGGTTTCCCGGTGGAAGGTGGAGCGCAATCAACACCAACCAAGGCAACTCAGACGGAATCCCGTTCACACCGCTGTGCCCATCGTTCTCGGTTTAGACCACCAGCAACAGTATCTTTTTCAGCTTCTTCATAAGTCTTAGGTTCTAATTATGAAACAAAAGCAAGATAATCATTTAAATTTCTAAGAGATGATCGAGTTCTTACCCCTTGAGATGGATTACCAATGATTAAGTCTTTAGGATGTCCATGTGCATACCTCCATTCTTTTGGCACGTCTTGGGGTTGTGGTGGCACGCAATCATCTCCCTTATCTTGATTTGGCACGTCATCAATATTCAACTTTTCAAATTCGATAATTCCTATATCATCATCAACAAAATTTTCTTTCCTAGTAGACTCACTATCAGACTCATCAAATATAATATTGACTGACTCTTCCACTACTAAGGTTCTTTTATTGAATACTCTGTATGCCCTGCTAGGTGTGGAGTATCCTAAGAAGATACCTTCATCTGACTTGGCATCAAATTTACTTAGATCCTTCTTGCCATTGTTTAAGATAAAACATCTACATCCAAAAACTTTAAGATATTTAGCAGTTGGTTTCTTATTCTTCCAAAGTTCATAAGGAGTTTTCTTAGTTATTGGTCGTATTAAAACTCGATTCAGAATATGGCAAGAGGTGTTTATAGCTTCAGCCCAAAAGTACTTTGGAAGACTTGACTCACACAACATTGTGCGTGCCATTTCTGCCAATGTCCTATTTTTCCTTTCAACAACCCCATTTTGTTGAGGCGTTCTAGGTGCTGAAAATTGATGTGATATTCCATTTTTAGTGCAAAATTCTTCAAAGTGTTGATTTTCAAATTCCGTACCATGATCACTTCGAATTGCTACTAAGGTGAGTTTCTTTTCATTTATGATATTATTATATAGTTTCAAAAATTCTGAAAATGCTTCATTCTTATGTGCCAAAAATGAAACCCATGTATACCTCGAAAAGTCATCAACAATAACTAGTCCATATTTCTTTTCTCCTAGACTTGTAGTTCTAGTAGGTCCAAATAAATCCATGTGTATGAGTTCAAATGGTCTAGTTGTTGATACTACATTCTTTGATTTGAAAGATGACTTAGTTTGTTTTCCCAATGAACATGGTCCACATATTTTGTCCTTTTCAAAGATCAGTTTTGGCACATCCTTTATTAATTCCTTCTTAACTAGTTTTGATATTAATTCCATACTAGCATGTCCTAATCTTCGATGCCAAAGCCAACTAGTTTCAATTTTCTTTTCTTCATTAGTAATTAAGCATAAACCATTTTTCTTGCCTAACTCATGAAGATCTACTAAGTAAATATTTCTTTGCCTTTGTCCTACAAGTACAATACTATTATCTTTAGGATTAGTGATTATGCATACAGATGCTTCAAATGTAACTTTAAACCCTTTATCACAAAATTGACTTATGCTAAGAAGGTTATGTTTCAAACCCTTAACTAATAAGACATTTTCTATAAAAATAGATGGAGCAATGAAAATTTTACCCTTTTCAATGATATACTCTTTACCATTGTCTCCATAGGTTACTACTCCACCTTTCTTTGGTTCCAAGGTGACAAATTGATCTTCGTCACCGGTCATGTGTCTTGAACAGCCGCTATCTAGATACCATCGTTTTTCCATTTTATCAGCTGCAAGACACATCTGCAATCAAGATCAAGAAGAAACTTTAGGTACCCAAACTAAGTTGGGTCCTTTAGGGTTAGTGCTCCATGTTCCTTTTGGAACCCAAACTTTCTTGAATTTAATCTTTTGATTAGACTTTCTAAAGTTACATTCATATGCTCTATGTCCTAACTTATTGCGACAATAGCAAGTAATATTTTCACTTTTAGCTTTTACAAAAATATTCTTAAAGAATTTTTGTTTCCTATTTGTTCTATATCCTAAACCTGCCTTATCATATACAGCTTTTTGGCTATCAAGAATCAAATTTAATTTGGTAGAACTAAGAGTAAATTTATCTACCAAAGTTTTATATTTTTCAGCATCTTCTTTTAGCTTGATATTTTCAGCAATTAGATTCTTTGTCTCATTTGCAAGTTTTCTACTTAATGTTTCACAGTTATGAGACAGTTTTAGCTTATCTTTGACAAGAGATTGATTGTCTTCTTTTAGAGCTTTATTTTTATTAATTAGTTTCTTATGTTCTTCCATAAGTTCTAAGAAAGCATCATGTAATTCATCAACAGTAAAATCACACTCAAGTTCAGAATCTACCTCATCGTCATTGGCCATATGACACATTTGGGCCATCTCTTGATGATCTTCCTCCTCCGAACTTGATTCCTCACTTTCACTCCAATCAGCCATGAAGTTCTTCTTTTTCAACTTTCTTGCCATCCACTTCAAATCTGGGCAATCTATCTTATAATGCCCGGGTTTGTTACACTCATAGCAAATGGGAGTTTCTTTTTCCTTTTCTTTGTCCTTACTCTTTTCTTTGCTTGAGTTACCTTTAAGGAAGGGTTTCTTTTTATGGTACCTATTCTTACCTCTCATGAATTTTCTGAACCTTCTCCCAAGCACAGCCATCCCTTCTTCATCGATTTCTTCATCATCATCTGAATCTTCCGATTCAGTTAGTTGTTTAGGGGTGGTAGTCTTTAGGGCAATGGGCTTTCTTCTTTTGACCTCATCTTCTGAGTTTTGCCTCATTGTCAACTCATGGGTCATGAGAGATCCTAGAAGCTCCTCTAACTGCAGTGTGTTGAGGTCCTTTGCTTCTTGAATAGCGGTTACCTTGGCCTCCCAATTCCTTGGTAGAGACCTGAGAATTTTTCGCACCAAATCAGAGTTAGAATAAGACTTTCCTAAACTCTTAAGCCTATTTATAATGTCAGTGAAACGAGTAAACATATCAGTTATTGACTCAGTAGATTCCATTTTAAACAGTTCATACTTGTGTACTAATATGTTTATCTTAGACTCCTTAACTTGATTGGTCCCTTCATGTGTGACCTCAAGTCTATCCCAAATTTCTTTGACAGTGGTGCAAGTGGATATTCTATTAAATTCACTTACATCTAAAGAGCAGTAAAGTATATTTACAGCTTTTTCATTTAACTGTGCTAATCTTCTATCATTTTTATTCCAATCCATTTCTGGTTTGGGTATGATAGTGCCCTCTATGTTAAGTGTGGGTGTGTGAGGTCCTCTAGTGATGATTTGCCACAGTTCATAGTCCGAAGCTTGAATGAATATCCTCATTCTAGCTTTCCAATATGTGTAGTTTGTGCCATTAAATAGAGGTGGTCTATTTGTGGATTGCCCCTCACTCATTGCACATCCCACTTGGGTTGTCATGATCTTTAACTCTTGATTGTGAGATCAATGAGTACTATTAGAGCACCTTGCTCTGATACCACTTGTTGCCCAAGGTGACAAGCCAAGAGGGGGGGGGGGTGAATTGGTTTCTTCTAAATTTTGGTGCTTTAAACGTTTTCTTAATTAAGTGCGGTGGATGCTTCCTTAAACTATTTGAATGATTTAAACTAGTGCAAAGATAAAAGATGATGCAAGAATAAACGTAAGCACAAGCACAACACAAACACAACAATATATAGTGGTTCGGTGCTCTCCTTAGCACCTACGTCCACTCCCCAAGCGTCCCCTTGGGAATTCACTATAATCCCGTGGATTACAGTTGGATTGTTTTCTGGGCTCACAATCCAAAAACCTTTGTTGGTTTTGCGGGCTCACCAACGAACCTATACACTTTGGTTTTCCGGGTTCACCAAAAACCTTTGTTGGTTTTGCGGGCTCACCAACGAACCTTTACACTTTGGTTTTCCGGGTTCACCAAAAATCTTTGTTGGTTTTGCGGGCTCACCAACGAACCTTTACACTTTGGTTTTCCGGGTTCACCAAAAACCTTTGTTGGTTTTGCGGGCTAACCAACGAACCTTTACAAAGTGTTTGACAAACAAAAAGAAAAGATTCAAACTCCTAAATGAGCATATGAAACAATATAAACTACAAAGAAGAGTTAGAAAGTATTTATCGCTTTGAAGTGGCTTTGCTCTTCTTTGTCAAGGATGCTTCACTCTTCAAGGGGGGATGGAGCTCTTGATGCCTCTTTGAATCTGCTCAATCCCTTTCTTTGATTCTTGAATGAAGCTCTTGATGAAGAAGATTAGGGCACTTTTGTGTTCTTGAGTACTCTTTGATATTTTTTTCAAAAGTTGTTCTCTCTGATGAATAGTGCCCCTTTAAATAGCTTCCCACCTTCTTTGGTCAAGCCCCAATGGTTAGAATTCAAAAACTAGCCGTTACTGACCTTGGGAAGGACAAAAAGTACATCTGCAGAACTAGCCGTTACTGTTCAGCCCGTGTTTGGGTCGGCTCAACCTGTCCTTGGGTCGACCCAACTTTGCCTTGGGTCGACTCAAACATTCCTTAGGTCGACCCTCTCAGAGAACACAGAAACTTTGATTTCAGCCTTCCTTCACTTGGGTCGACCCATCCTTTCTTTGGGTCGACTCAAAGTTCACTTGGGTCGACTCAACTTCTTCTTGGGTCGACCCTCTCAGTAATTTCAGAGAACCATTTTCTGTCTGTCTTTCTGTCTTGCCTTTGGGTCGACCCTCTCAGAGTTTGGGTCGACTCAAGCTTGGGTCGACTCAACCACTGTTTGGGTCGACCCTCTCAGTAAATCCAGAGAACATATTTCCTTCATGTTTTGAGGTTCTTGAAGTTTTGGGTCGACTCATGCTTACCTTGGGTCGACCCAACCAACTGTTCATCTGTGCCATTTTTGCAGGAGTGTGCCAAATATTTTCTTGATATGCCGGGGTCGACTCAAACAATCTTTGGGTCGACTCAATCCACACTTTGCTGCATTCTCAAGGTTAGATTCATTCAAATGAACAAAGCATGTATCTATTATCAATCACACAAATATACTAAGAGTAATGAACTTATAAATGAAGTATCAATTTAACTTATAACATACTCTTGATAATTACTTGTTAATCATCAAAATAACACTATCATCCTCAAAAGGTCTTCTGATAGTCAATGCCTTCGCGTTGACTATACCCTTTCATCACTAGCCTTGCTTTATAGGTCTCTATCTTTCCATCCGAACCTATCTTCCTTTTGTAGATCTATTTGCATCCAATAGGTACAATACCTTCTGATGGATCTACTAAGTTCCAGACTTGGTTGGAATGCATGGAGTCTAACTCTGACTTCATAACTTCCAACCATTTCTCAGAATCGATATCAGATATCGCCTCGTCCTAGGTTTTGGGATCCTGTGTGTGATTCCTATCTCCCACTAGGAACATTTCCTCGGTATTCTCTTCTAGTATACCTAAGTATCTATCGGGAGGATGGGAGACCCTACTAGATCTGCGAGGTGGATGAGGGACATCATGTACTGGCTCTGTATGAATGGGTTCGATAGGATCCATGACTCGTTGCTTTTTAGAGACTTTCTCTTCAAGCTCAATTTTCCTCCCACTGCCTCTATCAAGGATAAACTGGTTTTCCAAAGAAGATGGCATGACGGCTCACAAACACATTGTGATCCTCTGAGACGTAAAAATTGTATCCTAATGACTCTTTAGGATATCCTATAAAATGAGCACTTATGGTTCTAGCCTCTAGTTTGTCCGCCTGTAGTCTTTTGACGTGGGACGGACATCCCCAAATCTTGAGATGACCAAAACTTGGTTTCTTACCATGCCATATCTCATACGGTGTGGTAGGAATGGATTTAGAGGAAACTCTATTCAGTAGATATACTGCGGTAAGTAAGGCATCTCCCCAAAGAAACATAGGTAAATCAGTGAAGCTCATCATGGACCGGACCATATCCAATAGAGTCTGATTTCTTCTCTCTGACACCCCGTTGAGTTGAGGTGTACCTGGAGGAGTCCATTGTGAGACTATGCCATTGTCCTTGAGATAGTTCCGAAATTCTCCACTAAGATATTCTCCTCCTCGATCTGATCGAAGAGCCTTAAGAGGTTTTCCAGTTTGTTTTTCTACTTCATTCTTGAACTACTTGAACTTTTCAAAAGATTCAAACTTGTGTCTCATAAGATACACATACCCATACCATGAATAATTATCGGTAAAGGTAATGAAGTAACGTCCCCTAGCTTGCACATCGAATGGGCCACACACATCGTGTGTATCAGGGTAAGTATTTCAGTGGTCCTCTCCCCATGTCCTACAAAGGGCAATCTAGCCATTTTTCCTTGAAGACATGACTCGCAAACTGGATATGACTCGGAAGTCAATGAGCCG
Source organism: Phoenix dactylifera (assembly GCF_009389715.1). Taxonomy (NCBI): domain Eukaryota; kingdom Viridiplantae; phylum Streptophyta; class Magnoliopsida; order Arecales; family Arecaceae; genus Phoenix; species Phoenix dactylifera. The sequence goes on along the minus strand of NW_024068067.1, from coordinate 25,413 downwards.
AGAAGCCCATCTTTATCCATTTTGTTCATTCTATCTTCTCCAATATGGCCAAGCCTGAAGTGCCACAAATATTTTTGGTTTATCTCATCCCTGGATCTCTTGGATCCTTTGGCACTCACTTCTTGCTCAGACACATTTACAGATACATCCATATGCAAATGATAGAGACTGTCAATCATAAAACCACGTGCGACTATTTTATTTCTGAAATAAATAGAACAGCAGTCTTTGTCAAATATAAAAACATGACCTTCCTGTGCTAGACATGAAACAGAAATCAAATTTCTGCTAGCAGCAGGTACATAATAGCAGTCTCTAAGTAATAAACTAAAACCAGACGGTAGTCGCAGATGGTAGGTGCCCACAGCCACAGCAGCAACTTTTGCCCCGTTGCCAATCTGAAGGGTTACCGCACCTTCCGCCAGCCTTCTACTTTCCTTTAGACCCTGCATGGTAGTGCACAAATGAGCACTAGAACCAGAATCTATAATCCAACTAGAAGTAGAAGAAACCGTTAGATTAGTTTCAATTATAAGCAAGTCTATACCTTCTGAAGGTGTGTCACCTTTCTTGTTCTTCAGGCTCTCGAGGTATGAAGGACAGTTTCTCTTCTAGTGGCCGTCGACATTGCAGTGGAAACATTTTCCTCTGTCATTAGCCTTTTTCTTTTGAACTTCCTTCTTTGGCTTCTTGTCTTTCTTCTGCTTCTTAGCAGGCTTCTTTTTCTTCCAAGTAGACTTTCTCTTGGAACCAGAAGTCAACTCAGCAGCAAGGACATTGCCCCTTGAACCTTTCAAGGCTCCCTCAGCAGTTACCAACATATTTATCAGTTCAGTCTTAGTGCATTCAATCTTATTCATGTGGTAGTTTACTATAAACTGACCAAATGAATCAGGTAGGGATTGAAGGATCAGATCTACTTGCAATTCCTTGTGCATGTTCATACCGAGCTTCTCAAGCTCCTCTAGGTCCTTGATCATAGTCAGACCGTGATCATGGACAGACTGCCCCTCGCGCATCTTTGCTTTGAAGAGCCTCTTGGACACTTCAAAATGAGCTGTGCGACTCTGCTCACCATACAACTCTTGCAGGTGTGCTAGTATGTCCCTAGTAGTTTTCATATTCTCATGCTGGCATTGGAGTTCATTGGACATGGATGCCATCATATAGCACTTGACTCTAATGTCATCATCCATCCATTTTTGATGCATCTCACGCTGAACATCAGTAGCACGTGTTGGTAGTGTGGGGATATCTGAATCGAGTATGTAGCCTATTTTCTCACATTTCAAAACAATTTTGAGGTTTCTTATCCAGTCCTTGTAATTGGTTCCAGTCAATTGGTTGGTCTCAAAAATACGGGTCAGAGGGTTTGAGGCTGACATTATGATCTCCAGAGAGTAAAGATTCTAGTTAGATTTTTGTACTTGATCCTTAATCTGTTCTAAGGTCTTTTAGAACAAATGTACCTCCCACTATTTTCTTCAATCCCTTACACTCCTCTGGTAAGAAAACGGAAATCCTACGCGACTAGGATTTCTAGTAGGTACTGCGGTCTCACCAATCTACATGGCACCTCACCTAACAGTTATTGGTGACACATAGATGGATGAGTGTACAACTCTTGTACAATGCTTCTCAAGCATGTTGCAGTGCAACTTGGTCTCTAAGCCATGAAGACCTCACCTAACAGTTATTGGTCCCATTTCTTAGTTAAGTCAGACCCACCGTATAACCGTAGAAATAAAGTCATCATTGGGTCCTCACCTAACAGTTATTGGTGCCCAACCCCACCTTTACCCTACAACATCTCATGTCTATAGAGAGGTCCAGCCCCCCGATACAACTTGCCCACTGTATCCAGCCGAGACAAATCAACATCAGAAAGACCTTAGCCGCTCTACTACGGTGGAAGACCTATGGACTTAATATCGGTTAATCGGGTCTTAGTGTTTGCAACTTGAGTTCTTCATAAGAGGTAATTGAACAATTGCCAGGTAAGCAGGTGGAAGGCTCCCCTTACTCAGAGAGTAAGGTCCTAATTAAGTAACCATCTTTCATGCTTTCCTAGACACCAATTAGATCAATTAATCTAATATGACTTGCTCATGTCGGTTCACTCTCGACTTGATTGAGGAGGTTTTGGTTTAGGTCTCAATTGGGTTTGCTACATCACATGTAAACCTATCTACCCCGCTCTCATTCACATCACATGCAAACGGTACATCACAGGCAGTTATAATCGCAGCATTAAATAAAGCTAAACTTTAAATAGGTGATGATCATGGATTCTAATTAGGTCGTATTACAAGCACATGCACATCAATCGGTCAATTGGTGTCCAACTCTTGAATTAGTTCCAAGCCTCCTTGATTCGATCCTTGATCAACTCTTGATCCAATCGCCATCAACCGCTTAGATCGCCGTTCATCTCATGCCTTGTCTTCAACTTGATCGTTGACGTACATCACATCACAGAAATACAACCAGATGTAAAATAAAAATAATAATAAATTACATCCCCTTTTAGGAGGCACGCAGGCCTCTCAAAATATCAAATAAGATGCATGCAAGCATCTAAAAAATTACATGACATTACAGATCACATCGCAGGTCATTACATTTGATACCAAAAGGGTTTGAATCCTATGATCATCACCACATGCAGCAATTACAATTTTCAGATCTGAAATCTAATTGATTATCTCATGACATAGGTTGCTGATCATGCTAATCATGATTCTAAACTTTGTAATCCCATTAACAATGCAATTAGAATCATCTTTTTATCACATAAAAATCAGCACCCTAGAAAAAATCTGCATGCAGAAAATTTTCAGCATGCATAACCATTTAAATTTCAGATCTAATAAGCCTATTAATAATTAATCCTTACCTTAATCTACGATGCCTAGGCTCTGATACCACTGTTGGAAACCCACCCATGCTGCAGAAAAATTTCAAAAATTAAAGATGTAGCGGAAGAGGCATGCGCGGGATCAACCGTTCATCGCATGAACGTTGTTTAAAAATCGTTCATAGATAGATAAGGATTAAAAACTTTTAAATAACATTAGAAGATCAGATCTTCACCTTGTGTGGGTAGATGATCACTGCAAACTGATGATCGTAGTTTTAGATGAAGGTTCTCTTGAAGCCGTTCAAGTGCCCGGCCTCTACGGATATCCACACGAAGCAGAAAACCGATCCAAGCTTTCTATCTCCCCGGGGTGCTAGCTCCCTTGCAGAGATAACTTTGATGGCTGATCTCCTCTCTTTCTTTCAACTCCTGAATGTGCTTGAGAGAAGGAAGAAGAAGGATGAAGAATAGTAAAGGAACAAAACCCCAGCAGCCTTCTTTCTTTTCCTTGCGTTGGAAGGAGGAAGGGAGGATGAAGAGGCCACCTTTCCTTTTCTTCCTTTGCTTGCGGCTGAACCAAGGAAAGGGGAGGAGAGGGGGCCACGAATTGAAGAGGGAGAGGGCTTCAATGATGCCCTAGGTCAGCCCCCACGCCTCCTCTTAAATAGCATGTGGAGCTCCTACTTTGTAGGAGCTCCTTGATAAACTTCCAAGAGGGGCGTCGGCCCCTCTTCTTTGCCGCACCAAGCATGGAAAAGGAGGAGGGGCGTGTGCCCCTCCTTCATGGTTAACCTAATCCTCCTTTAAGGAGGATTAGGAAGGTCACTCATGGTTAGGTCCTAATCTAATTAGGCTTGGACCAAGGGTGAACCAATTTGGGTTTAATCTAGGTAAGTCCTAATCCAATTAGAACTTAATGAACCATGACTCAATTGAACCCTTCAATCCTAATCCAATTAGGAGTCTTGTTATTTCATTAGCTTAATAATTAATTAGGACTTAAGAAATCCTAATCCAATTAGGACTTATTTAATTTTGGTCCTAATCCAGTTAGGACTCTAATTTGAATCCGAAGTCCTAATCCGATTAGGACTTTAGGAATCCTACTCCAAGTAGGAATCTAAATTTAATTCTAAACTCCTAATCCAATTAGGATCGTAGGAATCCTACTCCAAGTAGGAATCCTAGTCCTACTCCTAATTAATTCTTGAGCCACGTATTGTCCCCTTGGATTACTCATTGGTTGACTTGGAAGCTTACCTTCCTCTCGTTTGTTTAATGCATTGGCTAGTTGACCCATTTGGGATTCTAGCTTAGCAATTGATTGCGTGTGAGAGTGCAATAGTTGTGTGTTTGCCTCCAAACCTTGAAGGGCAGTCAACACCTTCTCCTCAAAGGCTGTATTTCTTTGGGTTGGAGGAGGAGGGTGTTGAAATTGATTTGAGGGACGGTAGAGATGAAAATTTTGAGGGTTTTGAAAATTTTGGGAGAAGGGTTGGGAGGTATTAGAAGCTTGCTGCCTCCAAGAAAAATTTGTATGATTCCGCCAACCCGGGTTATATGTATTGGAAAATGGGTCATTACCCGGTCTGGGCTGTGTTTGGGCAGCATTGATGTGTTCTTGCACGAGTTCGGAGAATTGGGGTGCGGAGGGGCACTCATGAATAGAATGCGATGGGCTAGAATAGATAGCACATACTTGTGCTTGGGAAGAGCTAACGACATGTCCTCCTATCATTAGTTGGTCAATCTTATGGGACAATGCATCTACCTTGCTAGACAGGTCCATAGAATGACTTATTTCACAAATGGCCCCTTTTCTTTGAAAATTCGGGGGTGCTTGACGAGAACATGAAGCATGGTGGAGGGAGTTTTCATTAAGATTTTCAAATAGTTGCCATGCTTCATGCTCATTTCGAAGCATGAAAAAGTCCCCCCGCATCAGCATCGATCATCTGACGGTTTCGTTCAGTCAAACCATCATAAAAACATTGCACTAGCTGCCACTTAGGTATTTGATGATGAGGGCATTTACGGATTAGGTCCCAAAATCTCTTCCAAGTTTTATGAAATTCTTCTCCCTCGGTTTGGGAGAAGCTTGTAATGGCACGTCTAAACTGGTTCGTTCTTCCTATAGGAAAGTATTTTTTAAGGAATTCTTGTTGCATTTGATCCCAAGAACGAATCGAGTTGGCTTCTAAAGAATTCAGCCATTGTTTGGCTCTATCTTTAAGGGAGAAGAAAAATAATCTAAGTTTTAGAGCATCATCAGTAAAGTTCTGAATCTTGACAGTGGTGCAAATCTCAAGGAATTCATCTCGGTGTTTATATGGGTCTTCATTGGTGAGCCCATAAAAAGATGGGAGCATTTGGATCACACTAGATTTTATTTCATATTGTACAGCTGCTACTTCAGGTAATCGAATGCAAGATGGGGAAGTGTAAATGGTGGGAGTAAAGTACTCCCTCAGGAGTTTGGGTTGTTCTTCAGCCATCTTAAGAGGTGGGGATGATCCTAATGTTTTGATCTTAGCTCGAATGTTCCTAAGGGTTCGTTCTATTTCAGGGTCAAAAGGTAATAGGTTTCGTACTCTAGAACGACTACCTTGCATACACTAGTCCTCGATCAATCAAGCATGCAATAAAAGAGAAAAGCATATCAATCCTAGTCTTTGTCCTAAAATCACTAGACAGCTCCTAACTGGTTTGAAGAGGGCACCTAAGCCTCCAATCCGGTCTAATGAACCGAGTTGACCAGGTAAGCTCCCAGGTAAGTGGAGGGGTCACGATGCGTTCGCAAAGGTCCCACTTAAAACCCACTTGCCTCGAACAGATGAACTGTCTCCCTTATAGGGACAAAGCTTGCCTAGACATCAACTAAGCCATAGAGCAAAATTGGTGCAACTTTCGGTGATCTTCGTCCTATTGAGCTCGAATGTCCCTAGGAGCCAATGTCTAATTGATTTTAATTAAAGTGACACTATGTGAGATTGAGTTCACCTAAGTTGGGCAAGAGTCCGGTGATGAAATCCGGCTCTTATCTTGTTGGGGTGATTGCCCTTACTAAGTGCAGATTAGTTGGTGTATGTGTATCAGGCATACATTCACACTTCTGCTAAAGTTAAAAGCAAACAATCACCAGAAAATTTCAAGCTAAAAATAAGAAAGGTTTAGAAGTTACTAAAAGGAATTTCCCCAGCAATTTAAATTTTTTTTTTAGCAAACCTCCAAAGCATTCCTTTTTGATAGCCTAGATCTCCTCTTCGATTCCTGATCAAATAAGACCAAAAGAAAAATTAAAAAAAAAATAGTAGAAGAGAAAAAGGAGATAAGAAAAGTAACAATAATAGAGAATAATTTTTTTATATATATATATTTTTTGAAAGTTTCTTTTAATTAATTAATTTTTTTTAATGATAGGAAAAATAACTATGCAAGCAATCCTCGGCAACGGCGCCAAAAATTGATTGGTTCTTTCAAGTTCAAAAATAAACCACACAATAGCACGTATCCTGTAGGATAGTGATTACGGGTCTCGGTCCACAGGGATTGGAAACAAGTTATTTTTCTTTTAAAAATAAATCACGAAGAAGAATTTGCTAACTTGATTTAACTAAATTAATCTATGAGTACGAATTGAAATTTATCAAAGTAGATGGATCTAGGGTTTGGAATCCACAGCGTAGCATGGCATTAGGGATTGTGTTCTTAATTTTTATCTTTTGGAGAGGCATGCAAATTGGCTACAAGCCTTTTAAAATAAAAACATAAAGAGTTTTAGGAAAATCCATCTTCGGTATAGCATGAAGTGTCTACCTAAGTATGCTAATCTAGGGTGCAGCACACCTCATCTTCCTAGGCATGGATTATCTTAGACTACTTTAACAAACACGAATAGTAAATGGCATATTCAAGGTTTAAACATCATAAAAAAAATATTTCATTGAAGATAAGAATTTAAACAAGCTCCAAAATAATAAAAAAAAATAAGAACCACAATGCCCTGATACATTGCTAGGGCTTCATCCAGCCCTAGATTGGATGTTTAGCCAAGCATGGCTTCCGGACGACCTCCCATCTTCAAATGAAAGCCTTCACCTCCCATTATTCCCAATATATCACAATATTCTCTTCCCCCCCCCTTTTCTCTCTTTTTTTATTTCTTTTTCTCTCTTTTCTCTCGGCTGGTGTCTTCTTCTCTTCACCGAAACAGGGGTCTCCCCTTTTTTTTCTTCTCAACCGAGCTCCCCCTCCCTTCTCTTTGCCGATGGCCTCTTCATATAGACCCTCTCACCGGTGATGGATCCCCTGGGAGTATGCTGGTGAGGATGCGAATCCCGGATGCTCATCCGATGGGAGCTGGCTGCGGGATTAATGTGGAGTGAAAGAAGAAGGATTCGCCAATTCCATGGGATTGCGGACCGTTGGAATGGCTCAAATCCGGTAGAGGGAGACGGCTAGATGCTTGATTTCATGGGATGCTGGAAGCGTTGATCATGGAGGAGTGATTTTCGGCTGCTGGGAGGTGGAACGGGCGGCGGATGGCACGCGGTTGATGCGGCTGGGAGGATCGCTCCGAATGGCCACTGTGCGGAGGCGGAGGCGCAGGCGGAGGAACGGAAGGTTGGCTGCAATGCGTGGCGGATTTCTTAGGCGACGCCATCTCGTGGCTGGAACGGGAGAATCGACGGGAATCTCGGCCGTGATGCACTGCGGGGGAGGGGGGAAGAAGATAAACAGTGAACTCATTTGTTATTATATTTTATTTTTTTTAACACTGTTCATATGAACAGTGTTTTCACGGAGCACTGTTCATATGAACAGTGTTTTCAGTGATTCTTCCCAAAATTATTTTTATTTTATTATATTCATTATTTTCTTTTTTTTCTTGTTTTAAATTTATCAATTTTATATGAAGACAGGTAATGAATTGGTTGGGAATTGACTTTGGGTTTGAGGTGGGTCGTGATCGTTGATTTGCTTGAACTTACTCTCGAGCCCAATGTCGTTTAAATTTAATTTTTGCTAAACTGCTTCAGACCGGACTCAATAAGGCTGAAAGCAGGACCGTGACTTAATAAGAGGGTTAATCAAATATTTTTCTATACAATTATAACTTTTAATCTAATCAAGACCAAAGCCCATTTAATTATAATCTTAGCCGGGTCAACACAATCTCCTTATATGTTTTTCTGTAGTTTTCATGAAAGATTGCAATCAAGAGAGAGACAAGTTCAGAATCTGGTTTAAGAAATGAATTATTTACCTCTTACGATAATTTAAATTTATTTCAATGTTTATTCAATTTCATGGTAAAATATGTATTTATCAGTTTAAGAACATTGATAAGTGCTATGGAAAGATAGCTAAATTATAAATTATTAAGCACTTATCACACCCCCAAACCTATGTTTTGCTAGTCCTCGAGCAAAATAAAACTAGAAAAGAAGAATTTTAACTCACTTTCGCAGGCATCGTGGTTACATTTACCATCTGTAACAAGGCTTTAAACCCCTAAGTGGCCCTAGTGGACGAGTTATAGTCTCGTGAGGGTTTCCGGCTCAGATACCCACAAACTGCTGTCTCTACCTAAAGATTTTTTTTTTCTAATATATATATCTAATGCATAAGTACCAAGAATTTCAAAAGCACACAAAGTTTTAATTACTAAGTCAGCCCAAGTCCTAGGTCAAAATGCAATTCAAGTTGAGGTCATTAAATTTCCGTTAGGAAGTTGTAAGACTTATTTATACTGGAGTGCTCAGTGAAATCTGGACCGTACACAAGTTAAGGGTTCGGATCTCCAAAATATTTCAAAGACTAGTAGTTTCCAAGGATTGGTCGAAGGGACCTACTCACTGATTCAAAATCATCTTATCTGCAGGATTTCGAGAGTTGTGGATGTTTACTTTAGTACCTCACGGGCTTTATCGGTAATATTCCAATTTACTCGAATTTATATAACGACGGCTTTCACACTATTGTCTTTTACAAGGTCAATACAAAGTTTTTTTTTAATAATAAAAGATGTATAAATTGTACACTTTTACTCTTGTGGTGATTTCTCCGTGTAACGAGCAATCAGTCAACAACTCTCACACCAGTTGGCACAAGGTGTCGGGCATCAAGACTCCCCTACAGACTTATGCTCAGAGTCCTCATCACAAGCCCACTTGACCTTTGACAATAGGTAGCCATTTTCGATGTTCCTGACTAAATCCATTTTTTTGATGAAATTTCTTTCTTTTTTTTTTTTTTTCTTTTTTTTTGGGGTTCGATAAATATGATTCATCAGGGTCTAAGATTGCTACTATACTATCAACATAATGTCGAGCTTAGACCTTAGAAGTGTCGGCCAGTGTGTAGTGAAATTCTGAAGTATTAATTAGCTTACAACTCCCTAAGAGAGACTTAATGAAAAGAACTTAAATTTGTATTACTTCCGACTAGTCATTGGGCTTTTTAGATTTTATATATCTTATGTGTTTATCATTCTTGCATAAATATATAGAAATTAGATTTTTAAAAACAAATTTTTTTTAAAATTTTTTTTTAATTTTTTATTTCTTTTGATAAACCTGACATTATGAAGTGAAAACGAATGCAAGAGATGCAAACAAAACAAAAAAATGATTAAAAATACTTAAAAATACCCCCAAACCTAAACCTAACATTGTCCTCAATGTTAAAAAGAAAAAAAATCTAAGAGAATTGGGTTGCCTCCCAACAAGCGCTAAGTTTATTGTCTTCAGCCAGACACAATGCATCCTTAATTATTTTGATAAACAGGGTTCGTCAAATTAAGGGATTCGATCAATTGCCCATCGGTAATATAGTCCACATAAGGTTTTAACCTTGACCATTGACTTTTAAAATATGTCCACTATTGAAGTGTTGGATTTCTACTGCACCATAAGGAGAAATCTTTTTCACTACGAATGGTCCATCCCACCTGGAGCGAAGTTTACCCGAAAAGAGTCGCAACTTGGAATTGAACAGCCAAACCTTCTGCCCTGGTTCGAAGGACTTACGGTTAATATTTTTATCATGAAAAGCCTTAGTCCTTGCTTTATAAATTTTAGCATTTTCATAAGCCTCATTGCGTAATTCTTCAAGTTCACTTAGTTGGAGTTTTCGGTGAGGACCAGCTACTGCCATGTCTAAGTTAAACTTTTTGATAGCCCAGAAAGCTCTATGTTCAAGTTCTACTGGTAAGTGACAAGCTTTTTCAAAAACTAATCGGTAGGGAGACATGCCAATAGGAGTTTTGTAGGCAGTACGGTAGGCCCAAAGTGCATCATTTATCCTTTGAGACCAATCTTTTCTATCGGGACGTACCGTTTTCTCTAAGATATATTTTAACTCCCTATTAGACACCTCGACTTGTCCACTTGTTTGGGGATGGTATGGGGTAGCAACTTTGTGGGTGATGTTATATTTGCGAGCCAAAGCCTCGAAAGACTGGTTGCAAAAATGAGATCCCCCATCACTGATGATGGCTCGGGGTGTGCCAAAACGACAGAAGATGTTTTCATGTAAAAATTTAATCACAACCTTGTGGTCATTAGTTTTAGTGGCGACAGCTTCTACCCATTTTGAAACATAATCAACCCCTACAAGAATATATTCGAAACCAAAGGATGGTGGGAAAGGGCCCATAAAGTCAATACCCCATACATCAAAGATTTCTACAATTAAAATAGGATTGAGAGGCATCATATCTCTACGGGAGATGGTACCCATCCGTTGGCACCGTTCACAAGTTTGGAAAAAGTTATGGGCATCTTTGAAAAGTGTGGGCCAATAAAATTCACTCTGTAAAACTTTTGCTGCAGTTTTTCTACCCCCAAAATGTCCCCCATAAGCTTGTGAATGGCAGAATGAAAGAATACTTTGAAATTCGCATTCGGGGACACATCGACGGATTACTTGATCGGGACAATACTTGAATAGATCGGGATCATCCCAATAATAGAACTTTACTTGTGAAAAGAATCGGTTCTTGTCTTGAGTTGACTAATCATCAGAAATTCGTCCTATGGCAAGGTAATTTACTATGTTTGCAAACCATGGCGTTTTCATTCCTTGTATCCCAAATAATTGTTCATCTGGGAAAGCATCATGTAAGGGTGAGGTATTCTTAGAGGGCTCGAGAAGAATCCTAGATAAGTGGTCTGCTACGACATTTGCAGTTCCTTTCTTGTCACGAATTTCTAGGTCAAATTCTTGTAGTAAAAGAATCCATCGAATCAGACGGGGTTTGGTGTCCTTCTTTGCAAGAAGGTGTCGAAGGGCAGCATGATCAGTGAATACGGTAACCTTGGATCCTAATAGGTAAGATCGAAACTTGTCTAGCGCGAATACTACAGCTAGCAATTCTTTCTCAGTGGTGGTGTAGTTCAATTGTGCATCTGAGAGTGCTTTACTAGTGTAGTAGATGACATGAGGTACTTTATCTAGCCGTTGTCCTAAAACTGCCCCAATTGCATAGTCGGATGCGTCACACATTAATTCAAATGGAAGGGTCCAATTAGGGGGCCGTATGATAGGTGCAGTGGTCAATTTTGAGCGAAGATTTTCAAATGCCTCCTCGCATGCTTTATCAAAGACAAAGGGAGTGTCCTTGGCCAGAAGATTGCACAAGGGTTTGGAAATCTTACTGAAATCCTGAATGAAGCGACGGTAGAAACCAGCATGGCCAAGGAATGATCGGATTTGTTTCACAGTTTTGGGTGGGGGGAGATTAGAAATAAGATCGACTTTGGCTTTATCTACTTCAATGCCCCTCTTGGACACGACGTGTCCTAAAACTATGCCTTCTTGAACCATGAAATGGCTCTTTTCCCAACTTAATACTAGGTTGGTCTCCTTACATCTTCTCAAAACTAAGGTCAAATTATCCAGACAATCGTTAAAAGATAGGCCAAAAACTGAGAAATCATCAATGAACACTTCTAGAAAGTTTTCCACCATATCTGAAAAAATGACCATCATACATCGTTGAAAAGTTGCAGGTGCATTGCATAGTCCAAAAGGCATCCTCCTATATGCAAATGTCCCAAATGGGCAAGTAAAAGTGGTTTTCTCTTGATCGTCCGGGTAAATAGGTACTTGATTATATCCAGAATAACCATCTAAGAAGCAGTAGAAACCTTGACCAGCCAACCGTTCCAAAATTTGATCTATGAAAGGTAGAGGAAAATGGTCCTTCCTAGTCATCGAATTAAGTTTTCTGTAGTCAATACACACGCGCCAACCCGTGGCTGTGCATTTTGTATCAATTCTCCTTCCGTATTTTCAACCACAGTGATACCTGATTTCTTGGGTACCACTTGTGTCGGACTCACCCACTTACTATCAGAAATTGGATAAATGATTCCGGCATCTAATAACTTCACTACTTCTTTCTTGACTACCTCCTTCATGTTAGGATTGAGTCTTCTTTGCATTTCTCGGGTGGGCTTTGCATCATCTTCGAGATGAATTCGATGCATACAAACAGAGCGGTCAACCCCTTTCAAATCGGCTACAGACCATCCTATGGCATGTTTATTCTCTTCTAGTACCCTTAAAAGTTTACCCTCCTGTTCAGTAGATAAGTTGGCCGCGATGATTACAGGGAGAGTATCTTCTGGTCCTAGAAAAGCATGTTGGGAACCCGCCCATGCCGCTGATATTTCAAAACAAAAATCAGATGGCAGCGGAAGGGGCATGCGCGGGATCGACGTTCATCGCATGAACGTCGTTTGATAACCGTTCGTAGATAGGCAAGAATTAAAAACTTTTTAAACCTTTAGGAAGATCAGATCTTCACCTTGTGCGGATAGATGATTACCGCAAACTGAAGTTCGTGGTTTTAGGATGAAGGTTCGTATGAAGCCGTTCACACGTCCGGCCTCTACGGGTATCCACACGAAGCAACGATCCGATCAAAGCTCTCTTGTCTTCCCGGGGTGCTAGCTCCCTTGCAAAGACTTCTTTTGATGGCTGATCTCCTCTCTTTCTTTCAACTCTTGAATGTACTTGAGAGGAGGAAGAAGAAGGAAGGATCTTGAAGAAGAACCAAAGCCTGACTGCAGCCCTTTTATTTTCCTTGCGTTGGAAGAAGAAAGCAAGGATGGAGGAGGGCCGCCAATCACCTTCTTTTTGATTCCTTGCTTGCGGCTGAAGATGGAGAAGGAGGAGAGGGAGGCCACGGCTGCAAGGAGAGGGAGAGCACTCCCTAGGGCGCCGGCCTCATGCCTCCTTATAAAGCCATCTAGGGCTCCTACAAATTAGGAGCCCTAGACAAGTTTCCAAAGAGGGGGCGCCGGCCCCCTCTCTTCACCCTTCTCCACATGGAAAAGGGAGGGGCATATCCCCCTCCTCATGGTAAACCCTAATCCACATTAGGTAGGGTTTGGAATGCCCTAATGTGGTCAAGCCCTAATCCAATTAGGCTTAGCCCAAGGGTGAACCGATTTGGATCCAATCTAAGTAGGTCCTAATCCAATTAGAACTTAAATCAATTTTTACTCAATTGAACTCTTCAATCCTAATCCAATTAGGAGGCTTATTGATTTATTAGATTAATAATTAATTGTGACTTAAGAAACCCTAATCCAAATTAGGACATATTTAATTTTAGTCCTAATCTAATTAGGACTCTATTTGAATCCGAAGTCCTAATCTGTTGCCCAGAGATGGTCACCCAAGAGGGGGGTGAATTGGGTGTTTTAAAAACTTTTTGCCTAATTAAAAATAAAATACACAAATATAAGAACTAAAATAAAGATAAAGAGATAAGAAGAGACAACCACAAACACACGGTTTTATAGTGGTTCGGAGCCTTCACCGCTCCTACATCCACTCCCCAAAGCGCCTTTGGGAATTTCCACTATAATCCAAGATTACAGTACGGTAGTTTTGCGAGTTCACTACCCAACTCGTTGTTTTACACCGGGCTCACAACAAACCCTAAAACCCCCAATTTCTTTTAGGCTTGGGACGCCTTTCCCTTGTTCCAAGTCCCTTGACTGGAACAAGCACCACAATAAAAGAGTTTACAAAAGGAAATAAAAGCTCTAAGAAGCAAATATAACAATTATGAATAATGTAACCCGGAAGAATCCTTTTGCCGTTGGAAGCATGGGAAATGTTGATTCTTCCGAGGTGGAGCGCGTAGGGTTGAGTGTGAGCTTCGAATCCCGAGCGCACGAGAGTGGTTGAGCTTGAAATCGCTTGGGAGACTTGAGAATACTTGATTTCCTTCCTTGAATGCACTCACTCCCTTGAGCTTTTCTTTCTAACTTCTCTCTTGAATGATCTAGCTTTTTGGTTGGTGAAGAGTTGTTAAGAACCACTTAAGAGGTCCCTTTTTATAGCCCAAAAAGCAAATATAGCCGTTAGAAACAAAAAGAGAAGGATTTGAAATTCAAACCAAACCTGAAAAGCTGTCAGTCGCGTCCCAGGCGCTCCGGGGACGTCTCCGCTACAACGAGGGACGTCTCGCCTACAGGATTTTACTTTTTATGTTGTCTGGGGTCGACTCGGCACTTTACGGGGACGTCTCGGCTTGTCTGCACTTTTTGAGTGGGGACGACTCCGCTGCCTTGGGGACGACTCCGCTTCTTTATCTCCGAAAGACATGTCCTCTGGAATTTCCTGAGAGAGTCGACTCCACTCTTTCAGGGGACGTCTCGGCTCGTCTGCACTTTATGCATGGGGACGGCTCCGCTGTCTCAGGGTCGACTTCGCTGCCTTATCACCGAAAAAACCATTCTCTGGAAAACCCTGAGAGAGCCGTCTCGGCTATCTTGGGGACGACTCGGAAACTCTCCTTTTTACCTGCGGGGACGACTCGGCGTACAGTGGGGACGTCTCGCGCATATCTCTTGAAAACTGCCTTTCTGCCGCCACTGAGAGAGTCGACTCCGCTACTGAGAGAGTCGACTCTGCTAACGCCGGGACGACTCGGCAGGTGCCGGAGACGTCTCCTAAGTGTGCCAGTTCTTCCTGTTTGTGCCAGAGACGTCTCTGAAACTATCAGGAGACGTCTCGGCTGTCCCTGAACTTTTTCATTAACTCAAAATGTTCTTCAATGAATTCATAAAAATTATGGGAACTTGCCTAGACATTTCTCAACAATATTCTAGATAAAACACATGAATTCCTTAATTAAATTGTTAAGATATAATGGAATTATGCTCTAGTGTTTTGTATTCATCAAAATCCATTAAGGGGTCAACAATCTCCCCCTTTTTGATGATGACAAAACACTGAGTATATGCAAAATTTGAAATTTAAACATATACACAGTATTTGATCGGATGTACAAGTATAATATTTTGGCCTAGATACAATGTGCATCACTCAATTCAGTTCTTTCCTTGTGCATAAGATTGATCTTTATAGTTCTTAAATGATTTTGGCATATGAACTGAGTTTGAATCAAGTTAAAATGAAATATTGATGCTGAAGATAATTGAAAGCTAGATTCTTTTTGACTCCCCCTTTCTTTTCCAGAAGGGCAATTATCTTAAAATCAATATTCTTCAATTTTATCTTTCCTAATTCAACTATGGAGTATGATTAAAAATTTTGCATTCCATATTCAATATCCATGTCTACTCCCCCTTTCATACTCCCCCTTTCAATATCTCCATATTCAATATCTATTATAAATTTTGCATTCCATATACTATCTACTCCCCCTTTTTGTCAGCAACATGAAGGGGACAAATTATCCTTAGGTGCTTAAGACTCAATTTATAGTGGAATTCAGCATTTATTTTACTCAAGGATATTCAAGTTGTGCTCCCCCTGTCCAAGTCATTTCTATTAATGTATTCATATCACTCCCCCTTTGTTTTGGAATTCATTTCAGACTTATCTTTTAGTTTAACATAGTTATCACAAGATGTGCTCCCCCTGTTTTATGTGCATTGTTTCTTTGTATCAAATTTGAACACTCAAGGTATGTGGTAAGATTTTTATGGCATATCATACAATCACATACACAATCACAGAAACACATACGCAGAATTGGCAATGTACACAAAGTGTTCAAAAGAGATTGTATTCATTCATATGTCATCATAAACCTTTGAAGTCAGTACATAGTCAAAAGAAGAAATCATTACAAGTATTGATTTCTAATACAAAAGGTGTTTCAAAATAGCCTAGGATTTACAAAAAGAAGATCCTACAAGATATCCATCATCGGCGACGTTGCTCATGGGGCCTACTAGTTGTACTTTGTGCATAAGCCTTACAAGCTGCATCTATGAATGCATTGATAGAATCCATGAGGGTCTTAAATTGATCTCCCTGTGACTTGTGGAAACCTGCCACAAGTGCCTCAAACTCTATAGTTGCCATTTCAATTCTTCCTCTGAGTTGGGCAACTAAGGTGCTCACATTGCCATCTGGCTTTGTTAGCTCTTTAAGACTCTTGGAAATGCTCTTCAAGCTGTCCTTGAGCTCTAATGATCTGATGGTTTGGGTGGCACCCATACCAATTATTTCTTGTGTTGTAGCTTCAATTTGACTTCTAATATCCTTCATCTCTTGTAGAAGCCCTTCATGTGAAGCTCTGATGGGGGCCAACTCTGTGAAAATCATGGATCTCATCTCCTCCCTTATCTGCTGGCAAATGGCAGATGCTAAGGTGTGCATCTGATCCTCTGATAGGAAGGAGGGCCCACTGACTGGAGGAGGTGGTGGCATGGATGTGGAAGGTCCAGCTGAGCTGGAGGGAATATCAGGGATGTTCATGTGGCTAGGTGGAGGAGAGTGATGGTCAGACTCATGATGTGGGATTTCAGGCTCTATGGTTTGTGCTTTTCTTTTTGGAACCTTGACCCACGACCCATCTATCTTATGAAACTCCATTCTTCTCATTGTGCCCTCATTATAGTAGTCGGTGTTTCTCAAGGCCTTTGCAGGTTCATTTGTTGGAATGGGAACCTTGAAGTGTTTAAAGATTAAGGTAAAGATCATGCCATAGGGTATACTAAACCTAGAATACCTATGACATAGGGCAATGTAATTTAGCATGAGTCTAGGAAGGTTTAGAGGGATCCCTTGTAGGATATGATGCATAATAGCTAAATCTCGCTCCGAAACAAAATCGAAGCGGCCGGTTTTGGGAAACAAGACCCGGTTGACAATACTTAAAAGTAATCTCATTTCGGCGTTTAGGTCTTGGGAGTTGATAACATCAAAAGGGCCGCAGTCCTCTTGTCCTAACAGCAGATTTAGGGCTAATTCCCTTTGGGGAAGTGAGGTTGGAGCCTCACCGTCCTTAGGGATTTGTAGGACAGTGGATAGGACATCTTCATTTACTTCCACTAATGTCCCCCGGACACATCCAGTGTACCCTTGGTCCCCTAATGCCATATTGCTAAAAAACTCTCTAACTAGGCCGGGATAGGTCGAGGTATTTAGTGTGCAAAGGTGCTCCCACCCTTGAGCTCGGAGTCTCTCTCCAATAGAGAACCCCTCATGATCTAAAAAGGAGAAATCGATGTACCTACCAGTCGTGACTGTGCGATTTGCACAGGAAATCGTCGTGGTCGGCGGAGCAACCGGAGGAGAAGGCGCGGAGGGTTCTTCCCGCCGTTCCTCACCGTCGGCCGCTACTCTAGGTCGCCTCCCACGGGTTGTCCTAGCTTTCTTTGGTGCCATGGATGCTAGGGTTTGTGATTTAGAGCAAACGGAGGCTGGGATTTGAGGTGGAGAGCAAATGGAGGCTAGGGTTTTCCGTTTTGGTCGGGAATGAGGGAGAAAGCTCGAGTCGGCTCGAGCGATTTTGACCTATTTAAAAAGCCCTCATTCGGTCCCCGAGACGTCTCCGCGACTAAGGCGAGACGTCTCCCCTTGGGGGGACGTCTCTGCGATTTGCCAGAGACGTCTCCGGCACTGAAAAATTTCAGACTGTATTCTATCTTCTCCCAATTTTGGTTAATTACCCTAATCGACATGATCTCTTTTGATAAACTTAGAGTGAATTTGTTTGTGATCCTCCCCCTTAATGATACAACCTATAATAATTTGATAATTTTTTTTGAATTATTAATATTGAAATGAGGAATGTTTGACCAAATTTCGAATACCTATGAAATAGGTTCTGAAAATATCTCCATGAAGAGTCCAAGGGAGGGTAACCATCCTCCGGAAAGTCAAACAGTTCGTCATTTAGCTTAGATGAATTCATGTTTTCACTTATGTCTACCTTGAGGTTGATTACTAGTTTGAGTAGCAAAGTAATCCAATACAAATTCAACTCATTTGCTAGGATCATACAAGCTCAAGGCATTCATTAAGAAATTGAATCTTTCTTTACAAAGGGACTTTGTAAAGATATCAGCTAATTGATTTTCTGTACATACATATTCAATCATCACATCATTTTTCAGCACATGATCCCTAATAAAATGATGCCTAATCTCTATATGCTTTGACTTAGAGTGTTGGACAGGATTTTTTGTTAAATTAATTGCACTTGTATTATCACATTTAATTGGTATATTATCCATTTTGATACCGAAGTCTTCAAGTTGTTGCTTAATCCAAAGAACTTGGGCACAACAGCTTCCAGCTGCAATGTACTCAGCCTCAGCTGTGGACAAAGCAACTGAATTTTGTTTCTTGCTAAACCAAGAAACCAAATTGGCACCCAAGAATTGACATGTGCCACTTGTGCTTTTTCTGTCGAGTTTGCACCCGGCAAAATCAGCATCGGAATAAGCAATTAAGTTTATGTCAGATTGTTTAGAATACCATAAGCCTACATTAGATGTCCCTACTAGATATCTAAAAATTCTCTTAACAGCTTGCAAGTGTGATTCCTTAGGATATGCTTGGTATCTAGCACACATACAAACACTGAATAATATATCTGGTCTACTAGCAGTAAGATAAAGTAGAGAGCCTATCATACCTCTGTATAATTTGCAGTCTATACTTTTACCTTTTTCATCTTTGTCTAGCTTGCAACTTGAGCCCATGGGTGTGCTGATTTCCTTTGCATCCTTCATCTTGAATTTTTCCAGCATTTTCTTGATGTATTTGGACTGACTGATGAAGATGCCTTCCTCTGATTGTTTTATTTGTAACCCAAGGAAGAAGTTGAGCTCACCCATCATGCTCATTTCAAATTCTCCCTGCATAAGCTTGGCAAACTCTTGACAAAGACTATCATTAGTAGCACCAAAAATTATATCATCCACATAAATTTGTACAAGCAATAAGTCATTTCCTTTTCTTTTAATAAAGAGGCTTTTGTCAACATTTCCTCTCTTGAATTTGTTCTCAATTAGGAAATTACTTAACCTTTCATACCATGCCCTAGGGGCTTGCTTAAGTCCATACAATGCTTTATGCAATTTATAAACATAATCTGGATGTAAGTGATTTTCAAAACCTGGAGGTTGTCCTACATAAACTTCCTCCATTATATAGCCATTTAAAAATGCACTTTTTACATCCATTTGATAAAGTTTAAAATCCATGAAGCATGCATATGCTAAAAGTAGTCTAATAGCCTCTAATCTAGCAACAGAAGCAAAAGTTTCGTCAAAATCTATTCCTTCCTCCTGATTATATCCTTTGGCCACTAGCCTAGCTTTGTTTCTTATTACTATTCCATCTTCATCTAGTTTATTTCTATACACCCACTTGGTACCTATAATTGAAACATTAGGGGGTCTTTTCATTAGAGTCCAAACTTCATTTCTTTCGAATTGATTTAATTCCTCTTGCATAGCATTCATCCAATTATCATCTTTTTCAGCTTCTTCCAGTGATTTAGGCTCTATTTGTGATACGAAAGCAAGGTAATTACTAGTGTTTCTTAAAGAGGATCTAGTTCTTATACCTTGTGAAGGATCACCAAGGATTAGATCCTTTGGATGACCATGTGCATACCTCCATTCTTTAGGAAAATCTTGAATTTTTGATGGAGGTTGACCTTCTTCATCTTGCTGATTTGTATCTTCCTTGACCTCATCCTCATGTTGTTTGTCTTGTATGGAGAATTCCTTTATTCGGTCTTCAAGTATACCTGCATCACCATCTTCTTCTTTTCTAGAAGAATCTCCATTAGTTTCATCAAAAACAACATGAATGGATTCTTCAACAACGAGAGTTCTCTTGTTGAAGACCCTGTATGCTCTACTAGATGAGGAATAACCTAAGAAGATCCCCTCATCTGATTTAGCACTAAATTTACTGAGATTGTCCTTTCCATTATTCAAAATAAAGCATCGACAACCGAAAACATGAAAATAACTTATATTTGGTTTCTTACCTTTTATCAATTCATACGGTGTTTTCTTTAAGATGGATCTAACTAAAGCACGATTTAAGATATAACATGAGGTATTTATTGCTTCAGCCCAGAAATACTTTGGTAGATCCGATTCGCACAACATGGTACGAGCCATATCGGCTAGTGTGCGATTCTTCCTTTCTACCACCCCATTTTGTTGGGGTGTCCTAGGTGCCGAGAAATTGTGATTGATACCATTTTCGTCACAAAACTTTTCAAAGTGTTGATTTTCAAACTCGGTACCATGATCACTCCTAATTGCTTTTAGTTTAAGATTGAGTTCATTCGAAACCTTATTATGAAACTTGACAAAAGCGAGAAAGGACTCATCTTTGTGTGCAAGAAATGAAACCCTTGTAAAACGTGAAAAATCATCAACAATGACAAGACCAAATTTCTTACCCCCTAGACTAGCAGTTCTAGTGGGTCCAAACAAATCCATGTGAATTAGTTCTAAGGGTTTTGATGTTGAGACTATGTTCTTAGACTTGAAAGAACTTCTTGTTTGTTTCCCTAATTGACATGCCGCACAAATTTTATTCTTTTCAAAGTCTATTTGTGGTAGTCCTTTGACTAGATCCTTTGTGATCAATTTAGAGATTAAATCCATGCTAGCATGCCCTAACCTACGATGCCATAACCAACTAGTCTCATTGACTTTGGGATTCATGGCTACAAGACATTGGCCATCCCTCATGGTGAGATCATCAAGATCTACCATGTAAACGTTTTCATGCCTATGTCCTGTGAGTATGATCTCATTATCAATTGGACTATTAATTATGCATAGTGATGATTCAAATGACACTTTAAAGCCCTTGTCACAAAATTGACTTATACTTAATAAATTATGTTTTAGTCCATTAACTAACAATACATTATCTATAAATGAGGAGGGTGATATGGAGATTTTACCAACACCAATAATTCGACCTTTGGCATTGTCTCCAAATGTGACTACTCCTCCTTCTTTTGATTCCAAGGTGACGAAGAGACTCTTGTCACCGGTCATATGCCTTGAGCAACCACTATCAAGATACCACATTCTCTTTTTATTTCCGGCTGCAAGGCATATCTGCAGAATGATCATGTGAAGCTCTTAGGTACCCAAGTTTTCTTGGGTCCTTCGTGGTTAGTGTAGTTGACTCCCTTAGGCACCCATACTTTAGTTATGTTTTTAGCTTTTACAAATGTACTCTTGTTAGTTTGGATTTTTCTTTGAATACAAGAGTAGGCTTTATGTCCGTTCTTTCCACAAAGAAAGCATGTTGGTTTTTCAGTTTTTACGTCTTTTGCTTTTACAAAGAAATTCTTTAGATACTTTTGTTGCTTATTAGTTTTATATCCTAATCCGGCTTTATTGAAAACAGCTCTTTGATTTGAAAGAATAAGATTTAATTTTTCAGAGCTTTGTGTGAATTTTTCAACAATTGGCTTGTACTTATGTACCTCATTCTTAAGATTCAAATTTTCTTTAACTAGTTCTTTCATATCCTTTTTAAGAGATTCAACAGTTTGCGCAAGTGAGGTATTACTATTGAGTAGGGAATTTACTTTTAGATTTAATTCCTTGATTAGTGTTTTTGTCTTTTCATTTTCAGTGCTAAGTCTTGAATTTTCGATTTTTAGGTTAGTAGTGTTCATATTTTTAACGCTCTCCTTTTCAATTAATAGGTTTTCAATATTTTCCTTTAGTTTTTGATTTGAGGCTTTTAATTCTTTATTCTTTGCTCCTAACATACTACAATCACCCATAAGTTCTTGAAAAGCATCATATAATTCTTCTAAAGTAAAATTTATAGTTGGGTTTTGACATACCTCGTCATCTTCGAGCGCCATGAAGCATAGATTGGCGGTCTCTTCCTTCTCTTCCTCGGAGGATGATGTGTCACTGTCATCCCATGTTGCCTTCAATGCCTTTTTCTTCTTCTTTCCAAAATGCTTCTTTTGTTGTGGGCATTCGGAACGAATATGTCCCGGTCTCTTGCAGTCATAGCATACGATTGGGTCTCTTTCTTTTTCTTTTTCTTTTTCCCAATCATTTCTCCCTCCAAATTTCTTTCTTGGGAATGGTTTCTTTCTTCTCATGAACTTTTTAAATTTCCTTACTATCAAACCCAAGTCCTCATCTTGACTTTCTTCTTCACTCTCACTGCTCTCTTCTTCACATACACTTGAGGTAGCCTTGAGTGCGATTGTCTTTTTCTTTGGCAACTCTTCTTCATGCTGCTTCATCGTGAGCTCATGCGTCATCAATGAGCCCAAGAGTTGTTCTAGCCCCAAGGTGTTGAGGTCTTTGGCTTCTACAATCGCCGTGACCTTTGCTTCCCATGCTTTTGGCAGTGACCTGAGAATTTTACTCACAAGTTCGGGGTTAGTGTAAGATTTGCCCAAGCTTTTTAGACCATTAATAATTTCGGTAAAACGTGTAAACATGCATGTGATGGTTTCATTAGGTTCCATCTTAAACAATTCATACTTGTGAACTAGAATGTTCACTTTGGACTCTTTGACTTGATTTGTACCCTCGTGGGTAACTTCAAGCCTATCCCATATTTCCTTAGCGGAACTGCATGTAGAGACTCTATTGAACTCATTTACATCTAGAGAACAAAATAATGAGTTCATGGCTCTAGAATTGAGTTGAGCCATCCTATCATCATTCTCATCCCAATCCTCCTCAGGTTTGGGAACTCGAATGCTATTCACCACGTGTGATGGTTCTTGTGGTCCCTTGACTATAACCCTCCACAAGGCATAGTCTTGTGCTTGAATGAAAATTCTCATTCTCGTCTTCCAATAGGTATAATTTGTCCCATTGAAGAGTGGAGGTCTATTGGTTGCTTGCCCCTCGGCAGGAACATTGTTAAAGGGTGTTGCCATCTAGATCTTTGGCTAAGACGGTTAGGTCTTTCAAGAAATATACAGAGCACCCGCTCTGATACCACTTGTTGCCCAGAGATGGTCACCCAAGAGGGGGGTGAATTGGGTGTTTTAAAAACTTTTTGCCTAATTAAAAATAAAACACACAAATATAAGAACTAAAATAAAGATAAAGAGATAAGAAGAGACAACCACAAACACACGGTTTTATAGTGGTTCGGAGCCTTCACCGCTCCTACATCCACTCCCCAAAGCGCCTTTGGGAATTTCCACTATAATCCAAGATTACAGTACGGTAGTTTTGCGAGTTCACTACCCAACTCGTTGTTTTACACCGGGCTCACAACAAACCCTAAAACCCCCAATTTCTCTTAGGCTTGGGATGCCTTTCCCTTGTTCCAAGTCCCTTGACTGGAACAAGCACCACAATAAAAGAGTTTACAAAAGGAAATAAAAGCTCTAAGAAGCAAATATAACAATTATGAATAATGTAACCCGGAAGAATCCTTTTGCCGTTGGAAGCGTGGGAAATGTTGATTCTTCCGAGGTGGAGCGCGTAGGGTTGAGTGTGAGCTTCGAATCCCGAGCGCACGAGAGTGGTTGAGCTTGAAATCGCTTGGGAGACTTGAGAATACTTGATTTCCTTCCTTGAATGCACTCACTCCCTTGAGCTTTTCTTTCTAACTTCTCTCTTGAATGATCTAGCTTTTTGGTTGGTGAAGAGTTGTTAAGAACCACTTAAGAGGTCCCTTTTTATAGCCCAAAAAGCAAATATAGTCGTTAGAAACAAAAAGAGAAGGATTTGAAATTCAAACCAAACCTGAAAAGCTGTCAGTCACGTCCCAGGCGCTCCGGGGACGTCTCCGCTACAACGAGGGACGTCTCGCCTACAGGATTTTACTTTTTATGTTGTCTGGGGTCGACTCGGCACTTTACGGGGACGTCTCGGCTTGTCTGCACTTTTTGAGTGGGGACGACTCCGCTGCCTTGGGGACGACTCCGCTTCTTTATCTCCGAAAGACATGTCCTCTGGAATTCCCTGAGAGAGTCGACTCCGCTCTTTCAGGGGACGTCTCGGCTCGTCTGCACTTTATGCATGGGGACGGCTCCGCTGTCTCAGGGTCGACTCCGCTGCCTTATCACCGAAAAAACCATTCTCTGGAAAACCCTGAGAGAGCCGTCTCGGCTATCTTGGGGACGACTCGGGAACTCTCCTTTTTACCTGCGGGGACGACTCGGCGTACAGTGGGGACGTCTCGCGCATATCTCTTGAAAACTGCCTTTCTGCTGCCACTGAGAGAGTCGACTCCGCTACTGAGAGAGTCGACTTCGCTAACGCGGGGACGACTCGGCAGGTGCCGGGGACGTCTCCAAGTGTGCCAGTTCTTCCTGTTTGTGCCAGAGACGTCTCTGAAACTATCAGGAGACGTCTCGGCTGTCCCTGAACTTTTTTATTAACTCAAAATGTTCTTCAATGAATTCATAAAAATTATGGGAACTTGCCTAGACATTTCTCAACAATATTCTAGATAAAACACATGAATTCCTTAATTAAATTGTTAAGATATAATGGAATTATGCTCTAGTGTTTTGTATTCATCAAAATCCATTAGGGGGTCAACATAATCCAATTAGGATTTCTAGGAATCCTATTCTAAGTAGGAATCCAAAGATGAATTCAAAAATCCTAATCTAATTAGGATTGTAGGAATCCTACTCCAAGTAGGAATCCCAGTCCTACTCCAAATAGGATTCCCATTCCTAATCCAATTAGAACTCTAGGAATCCTATTTCAAGTAGGATTTGTGTTTTAAGTCCAATTAATCAATTCCCATTCCTTCTTCAACTTCTTATCAATCGAATTGATTGCTCGTGATTCATAATCACTTTTCAACCATCGGATCGGTCAATACTTCTAGTGTGTGTGACCCCATAGGTTCTATTCTGACTGGTAGTGAGATATATGTTGGGAACCCGCCCATGCCGCTGATATTTCAAAAATTAAATCAGATGGCAGCGGAATCGGCATGCACGGGTTCGACGTTCATCGCATGAACGTTGTTTCGAGACCTTTCGTAATTAGGTAAGAATTAAAACTTTTAAAACTAATAGGAAGATCAAATCTTCACCTTGCGCGGGTAGATGATCACCGCAAATCTGAATTCGTGGTTTTGGAAGAGGGTTCGTTTGAAGCCGTTCAAACGTCCGGCCTCTACGGGTATCCACACGAAGTAGAGAACCGATCAAAGCTTTCTTGTCTTCCCGGGGTGCTAGCTCCCTTGCAAAGACTTCTTTTGATGGCTGATCTCCTCTCTTTCAATCAACCCTTGATTGTGCTTGAGAGGAGGAAGAGAAGAAG